>NW_025813785.1:0-12500 GCF_021917145.1 Hypomesus transpacificus
GGTGCAGTGTGTTTTTGCACAAACACACACGCACACATCCCAAGACATATCGTCCCACACACGTCCACACACACACACACAACAACCCTCCCCCCACCCCCCGAACACAACTCCCCACACACGTTCCCCACTCCCCCCCCCTCACCCCCACCCCCCCCCCCACCCCCCCAGAGCGCTCCAGATCCCCCCACCTGCTCTGGGCGTCCTCCAGCCTGCCGAGCAGTCCCGGCTTGCCTGTGGCCTCCACCACGTTGGGCGTCTCGTGGGCTGCGTTCGCCAGCTCTTTGAAATCGGCGTCGATCCCTTCGAAGCGCTTGGAGTCCTGCAGTTTTCAGGCCAGGGGATTAGGAGTCTCGCGGGGGCGGGGACACACACAGACTTAATAAGAAACATCTGGGCCGCGGCACAGATGGGCATCATGGGGGGATATGACGGGGTGGTGGAATATTGTGATGCATGAAGTAGGGCCGCGAGACTTTCATTAAGAAATCCTTAATTGGAGTGTCGGTTTGCAGGTGTGTGCGTGTGTCTTTTTGTTGTCGTTGTTGTGTGTGTGTCTCTGTGTGTGTGTGTGTGTGTGTGTGTGTGTGTGTGTGTGTGCATTTTCTGTATGTTTATTTCGTGTTATGGGTGTGTGTGTGAGTGTGTCTACTCTGTAGGCCTGTGTATGTGTGTGTGTGTGTGTGTGTGTGTGTGCATATTCTGTATGTTTATTCTGTATTAAGGGTGTGTGTGCGAGTGTGTCTATTCTGTAGGCCTGTGTGTGTGTGTGTGTGTGTGTGTGTGTGTGTGCGTGCGTGTGTGTGACCTCGGGCAGCTGGGAGCGGATGTCTTCCGACCCGATGAAGATGCTCTCCAGGTGGGACCAGGTCCTCTGCACCTCCAGCCACATGGAGATCACCGAGTCGGCCACCGACAGCTTGCGTTGCCACGACGACACCTCCTCCAGGAAGTGGGCGATGTACTTGGAGGACATGAGGTTCTGCAGCTGGACCTGGTTGTCCTCCAGGGTCTCGATCAGGTCCTCGTCGGAGCGCAGCAGGGGGACCCGAGTGCGGTGGTGAGGCTCGTACTGGAACTGCATGCCTGGAGGACAGCAACACAGCCACCGGGATCAGCTGACTCCACAACTATGACCACACATACACACACACACACACACACACACATGGACACACACACACATGGACACACACACACACACATGGACACACACACACATGGACACACACACACACACACATGGACACGGACACACACACATGGACACCCAACACTTGTCCCCCATGCACACACTTCAACACGTACACCCACATCCAGCACGCAAACGTAACACTTCTCTCTTGTGCACACACCCCCACTCATCTCTCGACACACACACACACATCCAACACATGCAACACCTCCTCCCCTCACACACCAACACACACACACACACATGCAGTCCCGTTTTCTTTGTAGAAGCTCATGGGCTGCAGAGATAGATAAATACAGACCATTCCTTGAGTCTTGATCTTCTATAAGCTGTATATCGGTGTTGCTTTCGATTAAAAATGAATCTGCTAAACGAATGACAGAACATGTTTCAAAGTCCCACCTGTCCAGGTGGAGTTGAGCTCTGACAAGACCTTCTCCATGCCCATCTCCTTCACAGCCTTGTCCACAATCCCCCTCACCTCCTCCTCAAAGCAGTGGAGGTTCAGCTCCAGGAGGTCAGCCAGGGTGGTGTCCTGTCAACAACACAGCCCCCCTCTGTCACCCTGTTCTGCCCACAAGTCAGCCCTCTGTCACCCTGACCTAGCCCTCACCATCCTCGTGTCACAGCATATAGCAGTGCTTGTTGACTACTGTCAATGATAAGTACACACGTTTATGGCAGGTGAGCTGAAAGCTCCGACACACAGACACACACACACACACACAGTATAGCCACGCGCACACACAGAGACAAAAGAATAAACCCATGGTCTTCCTAATCAGAAGCTGTCTATGGAAGCCGGGGTCAGAACCTGGTCCATGGTGAAGCGAACCCCCGTGGCAGACATGAGCTGGTGCCAGTGTCTGGGTCGGATGGCCGGGTTCTGGAGCTCCGCCACGGCCCGCAGCGACACCAGCAGGTTCTTCACCTGGCTGTCCAGGCCTGAGAAGGCCTCCCAGGCTCGTACCTACAGAGGCGGGGAGGGGGGGGGGGGGGAATGGCAGGGGTCAGAGGTCAAGGACAGCACACAGGTCACTCGGGAGCAGAGGAGTGTTGGGAATACACTCACGACCTGTCCCGTTCTCCCTTCCTCCTTCTCCTCCTCCTTTTCCTCCTCCATCTCTTCCTCCTCCTGTCCTCCCCTACGACCCCCCCCCTCCCTTCCCCTCTCCTCCGCCCTCCCCTCCCCCCTTCACCTCCTTGTCCAGGCCTCGGATGTCTTTCGAGAAGTGTTTGCACTCCATCTCCATGTCTTCCACGTGGATGTCCCTCCAGGGCGTGGTCCTCCAGGCGGCCATGCTGGAGTCGACGGCCGAGATCATGTCCCACAGCTCCTTCAGCAGCTGCACCTCCCGCCTGGGGGGGAGGTGGGATGGTGGGGCAGGGGGAGGGAGGAGGGGAAGGGAGGGAGGAGGGTGGAGAAAGGGAGGGATGGTATTGGTGGGGCACGGGGCGGGGAGGAGGGGTCGAGGGAAGGCCAGGGGGAGAGGGGTTGGGGGGCAGGGGAGGGGGTGAAAGCAGGGCGGGGCGAGGATGGGGGTGGGGGGTGGAGGGGAAGGACAGTTAGATGAGATCAGAGCACGAGAGGATCACTGATTCAGATTTTAATTATGTGTAAATTATACATCAGCTATTCATTTTATCATTGAATCACTGGCATCATTTTCTCCACTGTTTATAAATTGTTAAAAGTATTGGAAATACTCATTTGGAATCTCAACCACCTTGCTTGCCAGCAGACTCAGCACAATCTCAGCAGAAAGCATGCTGTTTGGTGTGGAGCTCGGGTTCATATGTGTACAAGACGCATCCTAACAATTCTGTTTATACAGCAGATAACTAGTCCAAGGTCATGGTGAGAGAGTTGAGGAGAGAGGGGTGAGTCAGGGAGGGTGGTGTCTGGTACCTGCACTGTCTCAGCTGTCTGTAGTCCGGCACGGTGACCTCAAACAGGCTGGCGGACTCCACCAGAGCGGCCATGACACCCTCCTTCTCCTGGATCTGTCTGTGGGACGAATCCAGCATCTGGTACGGATGCTCACTGTCAAACCTGCCAAGAGCACACACACACACGATACACACGACCCAACCCCCCCCCCCCCACACACACACACACGCACACGATACACAATACACACGCAGTCAGTCCATGTACACTATGATGTCAGTGACTACAACGTTTTGGAATTGTCCAAGGTCCAAGTTCCAAGGTGTTCTCAATCATGTCTGCCACCCATGACAACAGCATGACCTAGCCCTGACGGGAAGTACCCGTCACCCATGGCAACAGTAGGACCTAACCCTGACAGGAAGTGTCCGTCGCCCAGCCAGGCCCACCGGGGAACAATTACCCCGTAACAATAACTCTCTCGACATTAACAAGGAATTAATCACCACGTTACGAGGGGCACAATTATGCACATAACTAATGAGATCATTAGACGGCATGATGGAATGCCCCCTACCTGTGAATTCATTAACATTATGTTAACATTCAATTAGCCATGTCTAATGTGCTAGACTGTAGACTGCACTGTGCGCTGTCAGAGTGACGTGTGAAAATGGTGGCCTTTTCATAGCTTGTCTTCACAACGGTGTCCAATGACTGGATGAAAAATGGCTTGTACTCCACCACATTCAAAACGGTTTCAGTTCCACCAGTAACAGTGTTTCAGCGCTACCCCGTAAGTGTTTCAGCTCTGCCTATTAACAGTGTTTCAGCTCTACCCCGTGTTTCAGCGCTACCCAGTAAGTGTTTCAGCTCTACCTAGTAACGGTGTTTCAGCTCTACCTAGTAAGTGTTTCAGCTCTACCTAGTAACGGTGTTTCAGCTCTACCTAGTAAGTGTTTCAGCTCTACCTAGTAACGGTGTTTCAGCTCTACCCAGTAAGTGTTTCAGCTCTACCTAGTAAAGGTGTTTCAGCTCTACCCAGTAAGTGTTTCAGCTCTACCTAGTAACTGTGTTTCAGCTCTACCCAGTAAGTGTTTCAGCTCTACCTAGTAAGTGTTTCAGCTCTACCCAGTAAGTGTTTCAGCTCTACCCAATAAGTGTTTCTGCTCTACCCAGTACGTGTTTCACCACCCAGTAACAGAGTTTCAGCTCCACCTGTAACAGCGTTTCACCTGAACGGTCCATGTTTGCGGAAGTGCTCTCTGAAGGCGTGCTGCTCCACGTCGAAGGAGGCACATTTCCTGCGCAGGCCGGCCACCTCGCTGGCCTGCAGCGGAGCAACCTGCTGCTTCACAAGCACCGCCTGCTTCTTCACGTTGGTCCACTTCTCTGGCAGCTCCTGCGCAGGGAAACACACACACTTGAACTTGAGACACACACACATGCAGAGACACATTCATGCAGACACACACTCACATGCAGACACACGCACACACACACATGCTGTAGGATATTATGGAGAGGGAGACAGCATTTTGTAAATTGCACAGCTAACAGAAGTGGGGTAAAAAGGGGTGGAGAAGACGCTGAAGTCTTGCGACCATGGTGTTTAGCTTTTCATTTCTGGCTGCAATGTGTCAGTGGTCATTGCTAACAGGAGTGCTAGCTAGGCACTAGTGGTACTTTTCACCACAAAAACGTTCATATTTCCATAACCATGCTACAGAACTTTCCAGAAAACGATAGCAACGGTTCCAGTGGGAGGACTTAGAGTGGGCATAATAACAAATAGGCCTTTAAAATGCGACTTTTCGTGTCAGATAATCAGTGTCCCTTGCTGATAGCAAGCATACCAACACAAAATATGCTGTGTATGTCTGAGATAACAACGCCTCGCTGACAGCAAGCACACTAATGACAAGCCAAGCTGAGGCAGAGCAGCCCTGCCCCACGGCCCCTGCCTCCCACAGACCTCCAGCTGTTTGTAGACGGTGTCGGGCAGCTCCTGCTCGTAGGTCTTCAGCAGGGCGATGGTGTGCTGCAGGGGCTCAAACATCTCGTCCGTGGAGGCCTGGCGATCCTTCACGGCCAGCAGCTGACCCATGACCCCCACCAGGCCGGCGTAGTCCCCCTCCTCCACCCTGCGGCCCAGGCCCGCCTCCGCCACCGAGATGAACTCCTCCAGGTCTGACAGGCTGGCGGGGGGGGGGGGGGGGGGGGGGGGGGGGGGGATATACTGATGTTAGGTCTGTGTGCCGCTATGAGGAGGCAGGAAGAGGAGCTATGGCTGTCTGCAGATGCCCACGTTGTTTGTGTTTATAGAGGGGTGTTTGTGTTTGTAGATGGGTGTTTGTGTTTATAGATGGGTGTTTGTGTTTGTAGATGGGTGTTTGTATATGATTGTTTGTGTTTGTACATGGGTGTTTGTGTTTGTACATGGGTGTTTGTATATGGGTGTTTGTGTTTATATATGGGTGTTTGTGTTTGTATATGGGTGTTTGTGCATGGGTGTTTGTGTTTATATATGGGTGTTTGTGTTTGTATATGGGTGTTTATATATGGGTGTGTGTGTGTGTGTGTGTGTGTGTGTGTGTGTGTGTGTATGCGTGAGGGGGCGACATCGCGAGTCAGCACACCTGTTTGTCACGTGGTCTATGAGGTGCTGCTTGAACATGAAGCTCCACTTCTTCACGGTGTTCAGCAGGGCGCTCTTGAACGCTCGTCCGTCCACCCTCATCCAGCCGTGGAACACGCACACGGGCTCCAGAGCCTGCACCTCCTCATAGATCCTCTCATACCTGCAGGGGCCCCGGTAGAGAATGAACACACACATACACACACATCCACACACACGCATTCACACACACACACACTGGTACAACTAGACCCACCCATCCACTTGCTCTCGGTAGGTGTCCAGTGTAGGGGGTCTCTCTGTGACCCCCCCCTCTGCTTGACCCTCGATCTCCTGATTGGTCAGAATGTGGCCGTACAAAAGGAACTGGCGCATGACCTCCTTCCTGTCGTCGACGTAGAGGTACGCGTAGCGCTCCAGAGTGTTCCGGAACTCGCAGCAGGTTGCCATGACGCCCTGGACGCGTTCCATGAGAAGCTGACGCATGTCTGCCAGGTCGGCCATGTCCTCTATGTCAGCCTGGAGATCCATGAAAACACAAGTGAGTGTGTGTGCCCATGTGTGTGTGTGTTTGTGGGTGTGTTCTCTATGTGTGCTGTGTGTGTGTACCCATGTGTGTGTGTGGTTGCCCATGTGGTGTGTGTGTGTGCCCATGAGTGTGTGTGTATGTATGTGTGTGTGTGCTGGTGTGTGTGTATGTACATGTGTGTGTATGTACATGTGTGTGTGTGCAGGTGTGTGTGTTGCCGTACCTGGTAGTGAGGGAAGGGGCTGTGCTGGGCCAGGCGAGGCACCAGGGAGGAGGTCCGGTACGTGTCGTTCACCAGACTCTCCACCAGGTCGTAGAAGCCGTCACCACAGCCAAACTCCAGGGACGGCTTGAACACCATGTCAGGAACGTGCAGATCCAACTGGACCTCAAACAGGGGAGCTACACCTGCTCTGGGGTCTGAGGAGGGGAGGGAGAACGGGGGAGGGCAGGAGAGGAGAGGGGAGGGGAGGAGAAGAGAGGAGAGGGGAGGAGGGGAAGATAGGAGGGGAGGGGAGGGGAGGGGAGGGGAGGGGAGGGGAGGGGAGGGGAGGGGAGGGGAGGGGGAGAAGAGGAGAAGAGGACAACATGAGACAACATGAGACTACATGAGATGACAGAATCAGGGTTCTGTGCTGCTGTGAGTTCTGGTTCTAATCCTGTTTATTTGATCAATTCTGGATAGGTGTGTCTCATTAAAATGGTGGTACACATAGTACTGTCTCACTGATGTCCGTGGACATGTTGTTACAGTGTTAGTATGCGTGAAATACCACAAAACCACGTTTTTTTTATCAACAATGGATGCTAATTGCTAACCTGGCTGGTGTTAACAACAAGCAAGGGCAAAGGTTTCCCTGGGGAAGTCTATCTCCCTTTCCGACTTTGGACACTGGAACCCAATCAACTTGGGTGAACTCAGCTATGACGTGACGTATTCTGAGTTCTGACTTCCGGGGCCACTGGAACACAGTATAAGACCAGGCCCTGTCAGGGTTCCTTACGGTACCTGTGTTCTCCAGGAAGAACTTGAGGGAGCATTCAACGCTGTTGAAGAAGCCGTCTACGACCATGTCATCGATATACTCCACGTAGACCTTCCAGTCCTCCGATGACGCATCTGCTCTGAACAGCTCCAGGTTGCTCTGGAGAGAGGGAGAGAGAGAGAGAGAGAGACAGACAGAGAGGGAGAGTGAGAGGGAGAGAGAGAGAGAGAGAGAGAGAGAGAGAGAGAGAGAGAGAGAGAGAGAGAGAGAGAGAGAGAAGGAAGAAAAATGGAGGAAAAGATAGTCAGAGAGTGGGGGAGAGAGAGGAAAGCAGAGAGAGAGATAGTGAGGGAGTGGGAGAGAGAAAGTGGGAAGGAGAGGAGGAAGGGAGAGAGTGGCAGGGAGAATAGTGGAGGTCAGGGAGAGAGAAAAATGCAGTGAGGCATCGGAGGGAAAGACATTTTCAGCAGTGTTTATTGGGCATGTACCCACCAGTTACACCACCCTGGACCTTAGAAAGCCGACTTAATCACATTGATGCAGGATATTGTGCCAGAATGAACACAAAAAAATGAAGCAGTACCAGGCCTCTCCCTGTTAACTGTGCACAAGGCACCCCTCTACCCCCCACACAGCAATAAAACTCCACCATCAAGAGAGAGAGAAAACGAGAGAGAGGGAAAGACTCAGGTAGAGGGAAGAGCAGAGAGAGACTTATGGCGACCATTTGGAAAGATGAAATTAGGCAATCAATTATTAACACCTCGTTGTTAAACTTCTGTCAGGACAAGAATATGAGAGACATTATTTGTCTTCGGGATGTCTGCTCCACTCATCTTTCAATTTCCCCCCAGGGATCAATAAAGAACTACTCTGTTCCACTGTGCTCTGGTCTACTCCTCACTACCTTACTCTGCTCTGCTCTACTTTGCTGTATTCTACTCCTGCTCTACTCTACTCTACCCTGCTCTACTCTGCTGTATTCTACTCTGCTCTACTGTACTCTACTCTGCTCTGCTCTGCTGTATTCTACCCTGCTCTACTGTACTCCACTCTGCTCTGCTCTACTGTACTCTACTCTGCTCTGCTCTACTTTGCTGTATTCTACCCAGCTCTACTCTCCTCTGCTCTACCCAACTTTGCAATACTCTACTCCTTCTCTACTCTACTCTACCCTGCTCTACTCTGCTGTATTCTACTCTGCTCTACTGTACTCTACTCTGCTCTGCTCTGCTGTATTCTACCCTGCTCTGCTCTACTGTACTCCACTCTGCTCTGCTCTACTGTACTCTACTCTGCTCTGCTCTACTTTGCTGTATTCTACCCAGCTCTACTCTCCTCTGCTCTACCCAACTTTGCAATACTCTACTCCTGCTCTACTCTATTCTACCCTGCTCTTCTCTCCTCTCCTCTACTCCGCTCCTCCACTTCCTCTCCCCACCTTCAACAGGAAGTGCATCTTGTCCCCGGAGGAGCGTATGTGGGCGTGGCAGCGCTCCAGCCGGTCGGCGCGCTCCTCCAGGGCCAGCAGGGCGTCCCTGCGGCCCTCGCGGCGCTCCAGCAGGGGGCTGCACCAGCTCCTGCTGCAGGCCTGGATCTCCTCCACCTGGTGCTGGGTCCTCTGGAGACGCTGCTGCAGGTCACACACGGCGTCCCGCACCTCCTGGATGTACGCCCAGATCCCTGCGGTAGGGAGGGAGGGAGGGAGGGAGGGAGGGAGGGAGGGAGGGAGGGAGGGAGGGAGGGAGGGAAGAGTGTGTGTGTTGGTGGGGTGGGGGATGGGGGGGGGTTGGTGTGCGTGTGTGAGGTTGTGCGTGCGTAGGTGTGTTTGTTGTGAGTGTGAGGGTGTGCGTGTGTGTGTGTGTGTGTGTGTGTGTACATGTGTGTGACGTAGGGAGGGGGAGAGAGGGTAGAAAGGTTATCCTTCATGTCACGCTGGTTGATCCCTCACACACAGCCACACTCCTCGGGCTGAGCGCGGCCTCGTTCAGAGGCGGGGCCGCCTCGTCCTCCGACTCCAACAAGACCGGAGAGAGCCAGATCTCCTCGAGCGTCGATCAATCAATCCCACACCCGTCACTTTCCATCCCAATCCCGGAATGGAAAACTCACAACAACCACCCCACTCCTGCCTAACCCCACACATGTACTATTAATCTATTCAGCCGCAATCCTGTTCTATGCATGCATTTGCTACATTGCTACTTCCTGTAAGTGGTCCTAAGTGCTGTACAGTAGGCCGAGCGAGAAGCCGTGAGGGGTTGTGAGAGCAGCCTGTGTCAGAATACATCGGTGTTCGATTCATTATTCAAAATGCCGCGAATCCATCGCTCCCTGATAATGCTTCTGAGTGGTAACAGGCCTTTCCGGATGTTTCTGGGACAACATGGGACCACACCAACAGCTGCAGCACGATGAGATGATAGGAGGGTTGGAACGCTCTGTCATCCCCTCTCCTAGGGGTTGACGTTTACAGTGTGCGTGGAGGAAGAGGGCTCACACCTACTGACACCCAGCAGACACAGAGCGGAACTCCTCAGAGGGTTCTGGAAGCCCTTCGTCCAGCTCGGTGGATCTCATGAACATTCTAGAAGGTTCTGCTCCTCAGGGAAGCCTGTGTTCTGGGAAGAGGCGCCATCTCTGACCCACACACCCACGCTGCACAGTGTCCACGATGAATGATTGAATGAATCGCTCTGCAGTACATGCATTGTAAATGTAAAGTGTTCCAACCGTCTTGTCTTCATGTCTTATTTCAGCTGTCGGTGTTGTGCCAGAAACTTCCGGAAGGACCGACCGCCGAGGAGCGTTGACGTTGCTATGTTTAAAGAGTGTATTCGATGGTGATGTCGCCTGAGAGGGCTTACGATGGATGGTTTGGACAATGCAGTATTGTTTTTTGTTTTTTTTCTAAAAGAAACCAAACTGAGATTGACCCTTGACATCTGACCTCTAAACTGTGACCTCTGACCTTGGCTGTTCCAGCTGATGTCCTCCTCTGCTTCTCGGAGACGAGCGTCGATCTCAGCCAGCTGACCCCGGATCAGAGGGTACTCTACCTCCAGCACGGAGCGCACCACCTACACACACACACACACAAAAATAACACAACACAAGGCTTTTTAGTGGTGGATACCACTGGGTTTATACACACACAGCATACTCAGCCAATAACTCAAATATATTTTGGACATTTTACTAAGCCATTTGGTTTAAAATTGAATCATTGAATCGGCTATGTGGACATTTGTCAAAATGTAGTCACTAAGTGGATCCTATGACAACACAGAAAAATATATAAAAATGATAAAAGCACTTTGACAAACCAAATGTAAAAGCACACCAGATGTAAAAGCACTATCTAACTTTATATCAAGGTCTATCAGTTCTCTTTATCCACTACCCTCCTCTCCCGACTGTCTTCGTTTCCTATTCTCCTTGTCTCCTCGTCCCCTACCATCCTATTCTCCTACCCTCCTAGTCTCCATCCCTCCCAGTCTCCTACTCTCTTTGTCTCCTTCCCTCCTTCCCTCCTACCCTCTTAGAGTCTTACCCTCCTAGTGTCCTTCCTTCCTCATCTCCTACCCTCCTCATCTCCTACCCTCTTAGTTTCCCCGTGGGCTTGTCCTCTTGTCTCCTCCTACCTTGTTGTAGCTCCCTACTGTGAGCTCCAGGTTGGCCAGGTACTGCCACAGCTGCCCCCTGGTGGTGTAGAGCAGCGCTGCAGTGTCAGGGATGACCTCAGTCTGTAGAGCCTCCAGATACCTCACCTCCCTCAGCACTGACACCAGCTGGGGACCGGGGGGAGGGAGAGGGAGGGAGGGAGGGACAGAGAAAGAGAGACAGAGATGGGGGGGAGGGGAAAGGAAGAGAAAGAGAGAAAGAGAGAGAGGCAAACCATTAAAGAGGGAGATTGAAAACATACGAAACATGATTCCAAATGAAACATCCGCGCCACAGGTCGACCCTGTCCACCAGTCTGGAGCCTCGACAGAGTGCTCCTTGTGGGTCGACCCGCTCCGAAAACTCTGTCTGACAACGGCAACACTTCTAAACCCCGGTTTTCCCGCTGTACGTTGGCCAGGCGCCGTACAGGATGCTGCTGCTTTGGGGAGACGTTACCTGGGGGCTGAAGTTGACGGACAGCAGGCGTGTGGAGGGCTCCCTGCTGAGCAGGGGCAGGTTGAGGTTGAACTGAGACTGCTCGGCCACCGAGTTGGTCCACGCCTCATACAGCCCCCGAGAGTACCTGAGGAACACAGCACGCCGGCACGCGGGCGAGCAGGCACACACACACACACACACAGAGGCAATTAGCCTTCATTGGTATTTGGCATGTCTGTACACTCCCCATTCCCCAATACAGTTCAGATACAGTAGGAGGGATGGAGGGGGAAGGATGGTACGCACTCATAAGACGTCATATAAGTTAAGCCCACCCCGGACCACCCCCCCCCCCCCCCCTCGATTACGTCTTTAAACCGCCCGCCGCCTCCTCAGTGGATCGCCGCTCTAAAGCTCATTTCCTGTCGGCGGCGGCTGCGCAGCGGCCAATCGCATTCGCTCGGCAATCACATGGCCGAGCCGGGAACATCGATCAGACTGGCGGGGGGGTGGGGGGGGCGGGGGGGTATGTCTGCAGCTAATGACTGGAGCTGCTTCTGATGGCCTGGCCCGCTACTGGCCGGGCGCCGGGCGGGTTATTACAGCAGAAACGACGGCGGACGAGCTCCGAGAGGACGAGAGGGCAGAGGAGGAGCTGCTGTTCATCATCCCATTAAGACGCACTGGGATGGGGTGATGTACGCTGGGGATATGAGGAGCGGAACTCGCTGTGATATCTGTCTGTCTGTGTGTGTGTGTGTGTGTGTGTGCGTATGCGCTCGCTCGCCCGCCCGCCCGCCCGCCCGCCCGCTTGTTTAGTCTGCATCCGAGTTCGAATTCTATAAAGACACGCCGTTCTCCAGCACGGAGACACAAAACAGGGTCATTTAAACCCAACAGGATGCTTTGTCTTGCAAGTTTCGACGCTGAATGCGGTCTGAAGGGCCCATTTCTCAGCGGGCAGTGCAGAGGGGAGACAGAGCGAGAGGAGGATTATGGGGCCCCAGTGAAATGATCTCCAGAGCCGAGGCCCAGTAATGAGCACATAAATCACAGCGAGTTGGATCTCTGTTCTGCTGCTCCCTGCGCTACCTTGAGCTGGTGGCTCCGTAAATGTAATCTAGCCGGCTCAGTGACAGCCGAGCACCGTCGACAAT
>NW_025813785.1:15000-84354 GCF_021917145.1 Hypomesus transpacificus
TCATGTTTGAATACATTTACATTTATTCATTTAGCGATTCCAACTGAGATACTGCCAGTGACAACGTTGTCGGATATAGGTTGGGACCATTTTTACACAGGATTTCCCAATTTCCCAATTTTTTTGTGTTGATGAAACTTTTTCAACTATGTGAGGCTGCAACATAGTGAGAGGAAAAGGTAATAGGCTAAGGAAAATGACAAGAGAACCCTGTTTCATTCTACACTTCAGTCTTTGTTTTTTGAAGTGAAAATTACCCAAATGTATGCTTTTCAATCTATGCCATCTTCATAAATAAGTATGCATAGATGCATACTTATTTAAAATATACAAAAATACGTATTGAATGTAAAATTTCTGTAACAAAATGGACCAATCGGCAACCGACGCAAGCACACCCTCACAATATCCCCAGAAATTGTACCCTCTCTAGTTTCTATGATGTTAACTCTTGAGTGTCTTTCAGGGCTACCTTGTTGGTTACGTCCAGGCAGTCGTAGGGCTTCTCCGTGAACACCTTGTAGGTGTCCAGGAAGTCCTGGTGGAGCCACTGGACCTGCTGGCTGAGGGAGCGACCTCTGACCCCCCCGAACTCCACCTTCTCCAGCTTCAGCAGGTCCACCGCCGTCAGGAGGACCTCCTGTGGGAGGGGGGAGGGGAGCAAAGGAGGAGGGAGGGAGGGGTCACACGGATGGAAGAAAGGAGTGTGAGGATTCATCAAGCGACTCACCGGTTTTTGATTTCCCTAACAAATCCAATCCAACTGAAATAAACAAAAGAAAGAACGAACGAGGGAAAGAAGAAAATGACAGGAGGACTACCTCGATGGTCCGGACCCGTTCCAGGAAGCGGTCGAGCCCAGCGAACACCATGAGGGGAGAGAAGTCCCAAGGCCGGACCTCCCTCCCGTCCCTCCGGTAGCGGTCCAGCCCGGCCCGCTGCTCCTCATAGGTGTGTCTGAAGAGCTGCAGGACCTCCAGGGTGGTCTGGACCTTCAGCAGACTCTCTGACACCTCACCTTTCAGAAGCTCCTCTGGGCTCAGGTAGGCCCGGGCCTGGTGCCGGGGCAACCACAGGTTCACAGACACGATAATGGAATGAATAATGGAATTATTCATGGTATAAATTCGGGACTATTAAAGATGTCATAACGATGAATAATGTAACTCTTATTACGTACTCAAATATAAATAATGCAATCATTATTATGAACATGAAGCTATTGTATGAACCATGTCATAAAAAATTATAATGATATGACTCTATTGTATAACTAATGTCATCATGTCAACGTCATGTCTATCGTGAGAGAGCGTGAGGGATGTTGTGGAGCGTGCCGACCTGCTGGATGAGAAGGTAACAGGTCTCCTGCAGCAATACGATGAGGCGGGCCGGGGTGTTGTAGTAGCGGGAGTTAGCCCACACCAGGCACACGGCATGCATCAGGGGCGCAATGTGACCTTTGACCTCGGGGAACTCCACGTTCTCCAAGTCGTCAAAGTGGCGCTGCAGCGGCCTGAGGTAGGTGCAGATGTCCTGCGCTTCCTCCAGCGCTGAGAAGAACACACCGGAACACTCTTTAACTGTGTATTCCATTATAGGCGATGGGAGAGGAGATTTGACCCCGCTGCCTTTGGATATGCAGGTAAATGCTCTGCCACTGAGCTATACCCATCCTGTTTGCTTTCTACATGCATGCAGAACTGCACCGAAACCAATCGAAAAACCCTCAAGGAAAACAAGGGGAAAAACCCGGAGGAAAACTCTGAGAGAGAAATAGTAGCAACTTTGCGAGGAGCGCTTTCAGAGAGGGAACCAGTTCAGAGAAGGTTGGTGATACAGAGGTGCAGACCAGGGTCATTAGCTCACCCGCCAGGACGTCTTGCAGCATGTTGTTAAAAGCTGGACAGTAGCTGCTCTCCATGGCCTCCAGCAACGCTGCCATCTTAGTCACCTTGGATGACCGGAACTGGGAATGGATGCACTCAAGGTCTGCATACCTGAGAAAGAAAGAGAGAAAGAGAGAAAGAGAGAGAGAGAGAGAGAGAGAGAGAGAGTGAGAGAGAGAGAGAGAGAGAGAGAGAGAGAGAGAGAGAGAGAGAGAGAGCTGTCTGTTTGTACTACATGTCTGATACCTGGCCGTGACAACTGGTTGGGCTGCCAGGTAGTGGTATGCTATGCTCTGGTATGCTAGACAATGCCATGCTATGCCATGCCATGCAATGCCATGCAATGCAATGCCATGCCATGCCATGCCATGCCATGCCATGCCATGCCATGCTATGCCATGCTATGCCATGCCATGCCATGCCATGCCATGCCATGCTATGCCATGCTAAGCTAGTTATGCCGTACATGCTGACCTGTCCCTCCAGAAGAGCAGCTCAGTGTGGGGCGTGGGGCTCCGGCCCTCCAGCAGAGCCTCGGAGGAGTCCTTCTTCAGGACCGCGCTGATCTGGTGGCTCCACTCGATCACCACCGACTCTATGGAGTGGATGACGCTCTTGTCCACCACGTCCCCCCTGCCAGGTGTGTGTGTGTGTGTGTGTGAGAGAGAGAGACAGAGAGAGAGAGAGAGAGAGAGAGAGAGAGAGAGAGAGAGAGAGAGAGAGAGAGAGAGAGAGAGAGAGAGAAGGATGTATTGAATTAACATGGACTTGGAAGTGAATTACTTAACCTAATCAACCTAATTGGGTTTAATTCATAGATGAATGAACAGATGGATAAATTGAATAATTGACTTGTAAATGAATGTACATGGATTTTTTAATTGATGTATGATTGTGTACATGAGCAAATACATGGATGTGAGTAAATGAATGAATGGATCAATCCAATAAATGAACCAATTCATTCATGAGCGTTGTTTTGCAGAACATCATGTTTGGTGGTCGTGCCATCGTACCTCTTGTCTCTCTCTAGGGCCGCCTGCTCCACTCTCTCTGCCCCCAGGGGCAGGGGCAGTAAGGTCTTACCCTTCACCTGACCGGACACCACAAACACGTTGGTCTTCAGGGAGTGGACGTGGCGCTTAACGTCCTGGGACACCACCTGCGGCCAGTCACCGTGATTCTTCCCGTTCGAAAGCAACGGGACTACCACCTGAGTGGGGATTGGGGTTTGAGTCATCGTCAATACAGAAATGGGAATGGTTAGAAATAGACATTTATGTTTGCACTTGTTGCGGAGTTGCTTTGAACTTCAGTGGAAACTTACCTCCTCCACGAGCGCAGAAAACTGATCAAGCGGAGCGTATGACAAATCTCCATAGACCAAATTACTTTTCATTGAGTCGGCCGTTAAAGGACTTTTGCTTCGTTTGACAAAGTAAACCGCTTTATTTTTACTAGTCGTTGGAAATCCGACAGTGGGCAGCAACAGCCCTGCAGCATTTAGGGAGATGACCAACGTGATGTGGTCGGTTTTGTCTAAAAACTCCTGAATAACTTGCTTGCTGTCCTCCGTAGACATGCATTTCTGCCATCTTTCCTTTTTCAGTTTCAAAGTCTTCAACACGTAGTCCTCAATAAAACCGAATCTTTTATCCTCCGCCGGCGATTCTTCCATATTCGCAGAGTTCCGCCGTTCTTTGCCCACTGTCCCGGGGCGGCGTGAGGGTTTGTGTATAAAGTGATTGTCCCTAGGACTCCATAGTAACGCTGTGTTTGCATTAATGGACCGCTGTTGCTTGGGGGACAAAGGCCAACTCAGTCACTGGTCCGTGTCTCTGTCTCATAGGTGAAATCACCTGTTTGCTGCTGTCTTCATCAGCTTTCAGTAGGCAATCGTACAGACAGAATAGGCTATTTAACCCCAAATGAGCTCACCGTGGCTGATTTTACGAACACATTACTTTGTGTTTTGCCAAAGCTATTTCCATGAGGTCTAAATGTAGTAATGGGGTAAACATGTAAACAACAAACTTGTTAACCCTTCTCTATATATAGAGAGATATATATTTCTCGATATCTCTGACTCTCTCACACACACACACACACACACACACACACACACACACACACACACACATGCAAAGTCCGCACCATTTAATAGCTGCCACGAGGTGGCAGCAGTGATGTGGAAACAACATCTGTACAGTCCTGAAAACAATTTTGCACTTAATGTTTACCTACAGGTAACCTATCTTTAACTATCTTTAACCCTTCAGCACTAAAACAGTTATCAGACAAGGAGACACACTATCTCAGATTTACTGCATTTTCTTGGACTTGGTAATTTAATGAAGCACTGTCAAACCACACAAGGATAATTTGTTTTATCCCTCTGTAACCCAAATCACATTGTGACCCACGACACATCTGGCAAGAGACAACAGAATGTGTTTGTTTATTCATGTCCGTGATGTGGTGAAGTAGGACACACCACTATCAGAAGCATAACACAACCTTTGAGTCAGTCTTAAACCGTTTTTTTAAGTTCAAAGGAGGCTGAGCTATGACTAATCATGATAGAGACCTCCAAGATGGTGTGGGTGTGTGTGTGTGTGTTTTTGTGCGTACATGTGGGGTTGTTTGTGTGTGTGTATGTATGGAATGTGTGGGCGACCGTGTGGGATTGTTTGTGTGTGTTTGTATGTGAGTGTGTGTGTGCGTGCGTGTAGCTATTTGTGTGTGTATGTGCCTGTGTTCATTTGTGTGTGTTTGCAGATTTGAGTGTGTGTGTGTCTAGGAGTGTACGTGCCAGAATGTGTGTGTGTAGGAGTGTCCATGTATGTGTGTGTGTGTGTGTGTAGGAGTGTACAAGTGTGTGTGTGCCTGCGTGTATGTGTGTACATGAGTGTGTGTGTGTGTTTGCTTGCAGGATCCTAGAACCACAGTGACCAAGGAGGCTTAGTTCTTCCCGTCTTTGAAGATTACCATGACAGACCAAAGAGAACTATGTGGAATGGAGTTTCCATTTTAGTATCAAAGAGACTCTTCATCACTGATATGAGAGAGCTGTTCCCAACAGCTAGCCGGGTGGCTATCCTGCATGCTTACAGACTGGAACACTCAGTAACCATGACTGTGGGTCTGGGTCTCCGGTAAATAGACTTACTTTCCCATAAACTCTGCCACAGCAGTAGAAGAAACTGGACAAAGGATGTGGCAGTGAGATCAACTTTTGAGCACACTTGCCGAGTAAATGACATATTTATTTTCAAAACACGTGTACGTGAACACGACAGCATTGAAGCAGATTGAAGTCATATTTGTTGTGGCCAAGTTAGGAAATGCGGTTGCGGGACAAAGACCTTCATTTAAGCATTGTTTTAAAGTGAAGGTGTAATGGAAATTGAACTTTAAGGTATTTAGGGGGATGTGTGGATAGGTTGATGGGAGGTGAGAGAGAGAGAGAGAGAGAGAGAGAGAGAGAGAGAGAGAGAGAGAGAGAGAGAGAGAGAGAGAGAGACGGAGAGACAGCACAGCAGTTTGAATGAGGCAGATGCTAGCTCAAGTTCCACTGGCATCGACTCAACCATCTCCTTCCATATGGGCTGATAACAGTCTGACAGAATGGATTAAAACCAACTGAACAACAGGCCCTCAGAGCAGACTGACTGAGGTATCAAGGGCTGGAGGTTACAAACATCTTCACGTGGTTTTACGAGTTTGTCCTTCTCACCTGAGTCTCACCCTGTGACGATCTCCTATTGATTGCACCGCGGCAAACAAAGTCAAATAAGCTATTAAAAGCTATTCATGAACTTGTTAACATTCTTTGATTTACCACCAGAAATGCGGTGGTCCCGAGGTCTGTTTCCCAGTGCTTTCAGATGTGCCCGGTGACTTATTTTAAGTTGCAGACACTCTAAAAACACTTGAACAATTTTAAGCCGTTGAAAAACCCTTACAAATACAACTTAATGTCACGGTGTGTGGAGGGGTAGGACCCAAACGCAGGAGAGTCGGCAGGAGCGAACAAAAAGGGTTTAATGCTCAAAACGGGAAACAGACAGGGTACACGCAGGTACAAAGGGTAATGCCAAGACCAAGACCGGACACAAAACAAGAACCTAAATACACTGAAACAAACAAGACACAGGTGAACACAATGAAACTAACGAGAACTGAACGTGACACTTAGTTTTCCAGATAGAACCCTTAAGTTCAAAAGTTCAAAATAGAACCATCAATTCCAGACAAAACCTTAAAGTTCCAAACAGGTCTGGACTGGGACTGAACAAATCTCCCGACGGCCAGTCTGACCCTGGTTCCAAATATAAACTCAATGTTCCAGATAGAACCTCTTTCAATTCTGGGTACTTCAGTTTTTATTCCAGGATATCTGCCCTCAACCTGCCCTCAACCTCAGCCACACCTTGTTGAATCACCTCCACTTCACATCTGTCTAACTAGGTTCCTGTATTTAGGTAGCAATTTACCACAATCTCCGCCGAAAGAGTAATCATTTGTTTTTATAGATCAATCACCAAAACCATGTTCACATTAATCACTCAAGTCTGCCTTCTCTCATCTGGGCAATTATGTGTGTAATATTGGTATGTAGCATGTCGTGTTTTATGTTAGCGTCATCCTGCATACATATTCATCAGTAGGCTTTCACAACACAGCCAGATGTGTTCCGGACATTTCGGGAAATAAACATATTCCGAGAACACTGTGATCTGGCATTCAACATAGTTGTGGAGTATTGTCATTATATATCTAGTAGCAAACAGCATACACACACACACACACACAAAATACACTTCTATTTTCACTTTCTGTACCCCGGAACCTTTGCAAACGAATTCTGTGAATTTCACTTCTATGCTAAGAGCCACCACAGGAGGGGGCTACAGTACAAAACACAATGAAAATAATGCCTCTCTTTCGCTTTCTCTCTCTCACTCTCTCTCTCACACACACACACACACACACACACACACACACACACACACACACACACACACACACACACACACACACACACACACACACACACTGTAAATCAACGCCAGTCCCATTCCAGTGTTGACACTACAAGGAAGACTTCATATATGTCAGTGTGACTGCCTCATGCCAAGTCAAGCCAGTCCTCCCCTTCCTTGACGACATGGTTACAGCACATTCTCACTCTAGAAATATTTGATTTCCAAGGAAGAACCTTTCAGTGAGCAGCAACTCAGGACTCGCCACACTCACCCCAACCACAGTTGGAACGTCACCAAATTAAAACCTTGTAAAAATCAAGAGTTACACGCTCATGAACGTAACACACAAGTGTATTGTCACATGCTGTCAAATTTATTTATAGGCTTTCCCACCAGTGTAGACAAGTAGATACTAAACAAACCCGAGACCACAGGCTGAATGTTACACATCCACCAACGCTACACACTCACCAAGACCACAAGGCTGAACAAAGAGACCATGATGTACTTTCTGCTACAATCACTTTTCACTCTTCTCTGAGGAAACCACTGATCAGATCGTTTCGAGGTCCAAGTATTTCCTGGCAAAAGCATTTCGCTGAGCGTCATGACGCAAAGTCTAGCCCTGAGGATACGTCAGTGTTCATCAGCACAAACATTTGTTTCTGGAAGAGCCCTTGTCTACACAGGCCCCCGATAGCCTCTCCCTCCACCCTCTTCACTGCAGGGGGAACCTGAGGGCTGCTTGCCTTGACGGTCCTCGCACCACTGCCAGACCCAGGGCTCCACACACCTGAGAGATCCTGCTGTCAGATGCGAGTGGTTTCTTGAATGAGACGGATCCCACCGAGCTGGGTCGGGTTTGAGATGTTGACGCAGGTTTTGTTTTATGGGTGAATGTCAAACAACCACAGCGGTAACGACGAAACCTTCTGGCAGAAAGTGATGTCAACGCTGTGGCTGTTTGACTGTGTGACTGTGTCACTGTGTCACACTGTAACTGTGTGCCTGTGTCACACTGTGACTGTGTGACTGTAACTATGTAACACTGTAACTGTGTCACTTTGTCACACTGTGACTGTGGGACTGTTTGACTGTGTGACTGTGTGACTGTGTGACTGTGTAACTATGTAACTATGTAACTATGTAACTATGTAACTATGTAACTATGTAACACTGTAACTGTGTGACTGTGTGACTGTGTCACGCTGTGACTGTGTGACTGTGTGACTGTGTGACTGTGTGACTGTGTAACAATGTAACACTGTAACACCGTAACACTGTAACACTGTAACTGTGTGACTGTGTCACGCTGTGGCTGTGTGACTGTGTGACTGTGTGACTGTGTGACTGTGTGACTGTGTGACTGTGTGACACTGTGACTGTGATTCTGTGCCAGTGACTTTGACTCTGTGACACAGTAAGTGTCAGAACAGTAACACACAGTGTGAGGGGTTCTCCCATAGAGGTTGTCTTGTCTTCAACTGGCCAATGGGAAGCCCCCAAGGGCCACCCTGTTGATGGAGATTCCCGGCAGTTGTAAAGGCCTTTGTTTTCATAGGAAACACATACACACAGAGACAGACAGGTTTTCATAGACCACACGCACAAACACACAGACGGATAGACAGACTGGCAAACTCACACACAGGCAGATGGACAGACAAACACACACCACACACAGAGACACACAGATAGACAAGCACACACACACACCACACGTGCAGACCCCCAAAACACACCGACGTAGAGAGCAAAAAGCACACAGACAGGCGGACAGACAGACGGACGGACAAACACACACACAGATACAAAAACACACACACACGTTGTGCTATTCCTGGGGCTGACACCCTGAAGGAATATGACACGCCGAGCGCCCCGGGGTAAAGAGCGGGGCAGTGAGTGTATGAGAACGCTGATAAGAGGCCCAGAGGAAGTCAACACTGTTTATCTATGTTCTCTGCATAGCTGCAATCGCTGGCCATTGCAGTCATCGAAATATGCGACATTACAAATGGTTACAAATAGCCCTGGTTCTCCAATCCAAACCCCTTTTTTTCCTAGGGGTTGGGAGGGGTGAAGAGGGGATAGGGGGGACTGGTTTGTGGGCTTGTGGGCAGGCTGGTAGGCCATACCAGGCCTCCTGGTAAGATGTGCAGGACTGCTGGAGGAACAAGGAGGGTTTTTAAAGCGCTCCGGGGCCATGACTGGATGGATAATTTTCATACTTTCACGCTTTGGTGAGGGGCCAAGAGCAACAGACTGGAGGCCCTCTCACTCTGAAACAGGATATTGGGTTAGTAATGGCCGCCGGGGGACCGACCGAATGACATAAATGTGAGGGTTTTTTCACACACAGCACAGAGAGAGTGTGTAAGGAGCCAGGTCTGACGTGTAAAAGCCCTGGTTAATCAGGCCGGTCTGTGATCTTCACATTCATCCCTGTCTGGCCTGACTCGGCGATTTGACTTGACAAGTGGCCGACAAGTCAGACAAATCTGAGATGACAGCAGTTTGTTTTCTGTCAAGTGTTGAGGGGAGTGAAAGAGGAACAAGAGAGAGGTTACGACGTGAGATTGACCTGAGGTTCTGCTCTGTTCTTGTAGTCTGCTCGAGATTGTACATGGACGACATTGAGAGGGAAAGGTATTCCAAATAAGATGAATTTTAGTGTGCTCTTTGTCAAACAATCCAACCAAAATAACAATCAGTGCGATAACCTAGATTTGCTGCGCCTCTACCAAAAACAACACATGGCTATTCTCAAACACTGAAAATCTGAGGCCTTACTCGTCCCAAAACAATGGCTCCCATCCACTCCACACCACACTGCATTACTATTCCTCCTCCTCCTCCTCCTTCTCCTCCTCTTCATCCCCCTTCACCCTTCTCTCCCCCCTTCCCCCTCCTCCTCCTCTTCCGTCCTCCCCCCCCCTCCCTCATCTTAAATCCCCCTCATCCTCTACCCACCCCAACCCCCACCCTCCTCCTTCTCCTCCTCTGGAGAGATAGGGGGGGCGGGCGGGGCCCTGACTGCGAGGGCAACACTTACCTGCTGATTGGTGGCAGCATGACAGGACTCAGAGGAGGCCGGGTCCTGTTGTTCTTGGTCAACTCCTAATGTCCATGCAATCAAGCCCACTTAGGAGCCAATTAGAAGCCAGGAATTCACCCATGAGGTCAGCGTGTACCGCATGTAGAACGTTCCTGGACAAACACCAGTTTACGCTTTTCATAAATCAATGCTGGATCTATAACAAAGGTGTTTGACTTGGACGCGGGGTAGGAGCAGAGACGAGAGGCAGAGTTGAGAGGGAGAGGAGAGGTGTTTCACCTTTGTTGACATCTTGGACGCTGGAATCGATGCCAGGTTCGAGGTGAGCCAGAGTTTCACAGTGAAACTTATGAGAACGTTGATCACTGTTTACCTGTTGGGACATATTTTCATCATTTCGTTATCTTTGGTTCCAGGTTATCTTTGTTGATTGTACAGTAAAACCTGGCCTAATTTGCAATACTTATTGTTCAAGATGGAACATTCCTAATTATATCTATTACAGTAACATCACACCACACCATGCTGCCTGTGAGTCTTAGACCAATCAGAGAGGGACTCTCTCTGGTTGGTTGAAGGGACATGACATGACACTGTCAGACCCTCTCCCCTGGCTAGCCAGTCCCCTTTAGCTCCCAGATTCCTGTAATGCAGCTAAAGTAAATGTGGGTCTTGTTGTATATGCTTTACAGAAGTATACTGTTTATTTAACATCTCCAGAGCGCTGAGTTATGACTAGTAATGATTACTCAAATGCCCAGTGTTTGGGCTATTGTACCAGGGGTGCCTACAAACAACCCACCAGTGTTTATTTAAATTTTCCATTTTATATTGCCACGTGTCATTAGGCTGTTTAGAGTTTACCCTGTGTGATGGATCATTTCCTTCACCCCGCACAATTCGCTGGAAACGTGAGGTGGAGAGGCCTGCTCCTGTAGGTATGGTGGTGTGTATACATGTCAGTGTGTGTGTGTGTGTGTGTCTGTCTGTCTGTTTGTGTGTGTCTGAAGATAATTGAAGATGGCTATGAGAGATATGCTAGGTCATTGTATTGGAAGTGGTAACGTGCAGCAGTCAATGTGACATTAATATTTCAGGACATGATGGAGATGGATGAAGAGACGCCCTCATTTCTCGAGCATTAGAGTAGTTGTCTTGTGTCATTATGGAGAGAAAGAATTGCCAAGGGAGAAAACTTGAAGTGAAAGGAAGTTAAATGAACATTTTGAATGATTCACAGTTGTTCCTAATGTTCAGTGCCAGAGCACAACATACAACGCTTCTAAACTTTGAAGTCCCCACAGGACTTTTACAATGCTGGGCTGCAACGCATTACTGTGTGGTATTGCATTCGTCAACTGTGAAAACCAGCAAAGTTAAGACGTTTAAGAAGCCTGAAGACACGTCAAGTATTCTTCTGCAGACTGCAGGACCTGGCCGGCCGTTCCAAGACATCCCATGAGATTTAACAACAACATCATGGTGTTTATCTTGGAGGAGGAGAGACATGCATCATAGTTCTTTGACACATAAAAGTCACTGTGTTTAGACACGCGGGAGGCGAAGACGAAAGAGAATTTTCGATTTTATTTGTCACTGTTTGTCGTAAACCTTTGGATCCGTGTATACACGAGCCGTACAAGTGACGGATTCGGAGGCCTGTAAGTCGCAGGCTTGCAGGTGAACCAGAGTTTTATAGTAAAACTGTCACGAGGGGCTAGAAACCGACTGTCCTTTACGTCTCAAAGACAGATTCCTTCTTGTTATCATTCTTGTTCTCTCAAAATCCTGTCAGGATGACACAGTTCATGCAATGAAAACATGTTCAGTGTAGACATTATGTCATAAACTATGTTATGATGTCATAAACTATGTCAACACCAAATTCCACCGTGGTTATTGACGGTGTGAAATCCAGTTATCGGCTAGCTGACGAACCATGTGAAAATCAACAGATAACGTAGGGGAACAACAAGGGTTTCTACGCGATGCTGAAAGAAAGCCGATTACAAAAGTTCATAAATCTAATTCCATGCCCTGGTGTGTGAACACTTTCCCCCAAAACATTGATTTATTGAATGAAACCGCCTGTGTAGCTTGTAAGTCTGGTCTGCATGAAAGGCATTGAACATATGAGCCCATGAGATAGCTGTTACTGGACATACATGCCTTCATCATATTAGAACCCTACTGTGGGGTCAGGTGGGCTTTTGAGGAGAAATGCAATTCCCTTCAAAACATAACTTTAATAAAGACGACCGCTACATTTGGTCCCAATTGCTTGTTCCCTCGGGGAAGAACAAGTCGAACTCAAGCTCGGACCCAATCGAAGACAGACACAGAACAACAACGAATGTGTTCATTACGAGAACGCTTTTATCCAAAGCGACATACCGAGGGTGGGGGAGGGGCGGGGGGATTTTTGAACCTGCAACCTCTCAATTTATAGTTTGGCAGGAAAGGCAGGGAGAGATCGAGAGAAATAAAAGGAGACATGCAGCAAAGTGCCGGGGCAGGATTCGAACCCAGGCCGCTGAGGTAAGACCTGAGCCTACACGGTGCGCTCACTTATGCAGTGGGCGACCGGAGTGCCCCCCTCGCTTAGAGGGACTACTTTTTGGCCTGTCGGTGCTGCGAGTGCTCCATCCCCAGGGTTGGTGACGCACCTCACCAGCGTGAAGCAGGCTGTCAGCCAGCATCTGTGTCCGATTACCGGCTCTGTGATCTGTGGGAGGCCGAATGCCTGGTTCGTCGTTAACGGACACTTACACCTGTGGGGGGGGCTCGACCCACGCAGCCTGGCAAAGAAGCTTCAGCGACCATGTTCTACACCGACAAACACAAAAACTCTCTCTCCCCCTGTACTTACTGTATAGGTTCAACAAACGCCAGCTCATTTCCAATGTATATGCGTATCTCTGCGTCTCTGCTGGCTTCCAGCCATCCATGTTTGAGGCTATCAAACCTTTATGAGACTCCTGTTGAGCGACTGGGAGGCCAGGGACCCTGCAAAGTGTTTGTAATAGAATATCTTTCGGGTTTTTTTCTTTCATCTTTTGATGACTTCAAAACAGAGTACCACCTGCACTCGGGCGCATGTGCTTTATTCAGGATGATAGGAATGCATGTAATAATTGTTAATAAAGTTGTTGAGACATTGGAAGGAGTTTTGAGGGAAGGCAGGTCTCTAGTCAGACTCTGGCTTTGTTTAGCTCACTGTGTGAATTGGGCAGGCACTAATATGAGCATGTTTTCCGTTTGTAGTGGGTATAACATATCTGGACGTGAATAATCACTCTTGTTTTGCCATTACACTCCACGCTGGGTCCGGTTCAACATACCAGCAGATTCTGTTACGACTGGATGACATCGTGTTCTCTGCCCAGTCCTCCAGCGTGCTCACTCAAATCTGTGAAAACTGAGGTAATGACTGGGTTTGGCGCCAGAACGCAACAGAGGGAACAACAGGGAAACTGAATCAGAGATCTAAATTTAGACGACTGCAAGGTAGGCCGTGTAACAATTCCATCAATCAGTGGGTGCAGACGTATCCTTTTTAACACACAGAGTTCATTTTCTACGTTTCATTGCCCCGTTTCACTCGAGTTATGTCATCCGCGCGGAACACTGACTGATGTCACAGTGACTCGCCTCACATCGGCCGTGTCGCCGCCGCTTTTAGTTGACGTGCGTGCTCGCCCACAACGGGAGTCTGTTTCCACTTTAAACTGCACATATTTGTCTTTGTCTTGGAGGGCAGCGATGTGCCGCTGAGGATTCCAGAAGCTCTCCGGCCCGACTCCCCTGAGAGGACGGGGAGTGAGAGAGGCACGATCACAGCACAGGGATCCAGTTCTCCCGAGTGTGCACTACAGCTCAATTCATCCTTAGAATGTTTTCACGCTTTAGTGTTGAGCTGTGGTAACTACTGCAGCTTCCTGTAAATACCAGAGTGACTTGGGAATATTACCCTTTCTCTTACAGGGTATCAAATGAGCTTGCCTGCAGGCGTCACAGAAAGCTTCTAACGCCATAAACCCCACCACAACGCCTCTTTTCCCAGGGAATAGCCTGTGGTCAAAACTCAAACCAGAGAGAAACGTTTTTTGGTAGTCAACAGCCATTAGTAAAACACTTTCAGGTTTAGAAATAGTTACTTTGGTTATTGCACCTATAATACATGTAATGGAATTCAATTCTACCCAGAGAGGCTGTAATGTGTCACTATGTAAGATGTGGGAAGATCAGGGATAATAAGATGAAGGCCTGAATGCCTTGAATTCCTTTTCCCAACAGTAACATTAAACATGAACAGTCTGGGATGGGAGTCTCTTCCCCCGTTGCTACCCATCATTACCGTCCACCGAGACCCTGGAGGTCATGACCTCAGGCGACTAAAACAGGAACTCGAAGCAGCCTTTGTCCAATAGACGTCAAGGTTGACGAGTTCCTGCTGGCAGTGATGTGTGAGATCTACTTATGATCGGTAATCATTTAAGGAGGGTGATTAATCATGTAAACCCAAGGGAAAGGGGATAGGTTAAGGATGTCGATGACTCAATCCCCACACCAAAAGCAGGACGTTTATATTTGTGACTGTCAAAATGCTTCACAGTCTTTGAGTCACTCACTGACTGTTTCACACAGGGGGTGATTGAACCTCATACTGTTTCATACAGGGGATGAATGAATCACGTGCTGTTTCATTCAGGGGGTGAATGAACTACAGATTGTTTCATACAGGGGTTGAATGAACCATGTGCTGTTTTGTACTGGGGGTTAATGAACTTCAGACAGTTTCATACAGGGTGTTAATGAACCTCAGACTGTTTCATACAGGGAACCATGTGCTGTTGTGTACAGGGGGTTAATGAACCTCAGACTGTTTCATACAGGGGGTTAATGAACCTCATACTGTTTCATACAGGGGGTTAATTAACCTCAGACTGTTTCAAACAGGGGATGAATGAACCATGTGCTGTTGTGTACAGGGGGTTAATGAACCTCAGACTGTTTCACACAGGGGATGAATGAACCTCAGACTGTTTTCATACAGGGAATGAATGAACCTCAGACTGTTTTATACAGGGTATGAATGAACCGCTGAACCGTTTGGTATTGTGTTGTTACTACCCTGGGGGTTACCATGGTTTCCTCCGGAAACTCCTTCAATGCCCGCAGTATTCTAGCCAGTATTCGAGAAATCAGTCTTATCCAATGACCTCACCCAGCTCTTAAATAGAACTTAGTGAGATAAGCAGTAAAGGTAACAACCCAAACTGCAAACAAAGTTTGGATTATATAAATACACTTAAGTGACTCTGCCTTGCACTCCAGCGAGAGGAAAACACGCTAACTTCTCTCGCAGACCAGTGGTAGACGGTTGAGGGGACAGTTGGGAGGCCTGTGGAACAACGTCTTGTTTGGAAGCAGAGGACCCCCCCCCAACCCTCCTGCAGCTCAACCCAACAGACAGGGTGAGTCATGTGGCTAGCCCAGGGGCTGTTTCCATCTCTGGTCTGGTCCGTCCGTGGCAGGCCTGTCTTCTGTAGCTTTGTTTCAGACGTGAAGCAAACCCGACGCCTCGTTTACATTTTTACAGTTGGGATGAGAGGTCATTGGAATGACAGCTGGAATGACAGTTAATTGGATTGATTAACTGTGCTGGCACGTCATTGACCCTCTCTTGTTACCAAAAAGCAGCAAAATGTGTTATCACAGCCTAGGAGATTCCTTCAAAGATCAGTGATTGCATGGAATGAAGCGATTTCAAATAATACTTCTAACAGCATAAATTACTCTGAAATAATAATGTGTATCATTCATAAGAGGTTGCAAACCCTGCTTGGCCCCTGCGCGACTGGTTCAATGTCAGGCGCTTGTAACTTTGTAATTTTTTACTTCTACTTTGTGATCAAAGTGTAACAACAGAAAATGAAGATATTTCACTGGAGTATACACAGTGATACGGGTTTCAAAGGAGCAAAGTATTAAGATTCATAACTGTAAGTTTTGGATGGGTAACCCAAGAAGACGATAATAGCCTTGGCAGACGCTGGAGTGATAAAGAAAAGGTGAACTCGTTTTTTCTTTGGACTGAAGGAGAGAAACAGAGATTGCTCTACTGTTCAGGCTGACAGAGTTAGGGGAGAGAAGCTTCGAACTGCCGTCGGTGAATCCTGCAAGTACTGTGAGTTTGGAGTGTTTTGACGTAAGGGGGAGTAAAGGGGAGAAACGGAGCAGGAGACCGAAAAAGGAGGGGCCAAGGGTGAGTGTGTGTGCAAAAAGGAGAGAGAGAAAAAGAGAGAAAGAGGGAGAAACAGACAGACGAGCAAGAACCGGGAGACAGAGAGAGAGGTAGAGACAATGTGGCATGTTGACTAAATATCGACATGGAAGCACTTGAGCGTTTCTGTGTAAAGATGTCAGCCTGATAGCGTGGCCCTGACTCTCTGTTTTGGGGCTCCAGTCATGACACATGGTGTTTAGATCTGCCCTGGCACTCACAGTTAACTTCAGAGATTCTTTCTCTGTGACCTCCGTAAATATTAAAAACACGATTATTATAAGTTGGGACTCCAGTGGTGTTGTGTAGACGTCTTGGCTGAAGAGGATGCCTTCCCTGGTTCTGATCAAACGGCCTGGTCTCAAAGTTGATTCTGGGCCTAGTTCTGGGTCCTTATCCTGGTCCTGGTTAAAGGTAGCTTCTTGGGTTTGGCTCTGGCCTAGTTCTGTTGTCTTCTGTTTTGTCCTTGTCCTGGTTACAGGTAGTGCGTTGGTCCAGGGCTTGGAGCTGGTTCAAGAAACAGGTTTGATTCTAGACCTGGGCCAAGCCCAGAGACTGCGCCTGATTATGGTCCAAGGCTCAATGCACTCACTCAGAAAGCAGAGGATGGGTTGTTTATAGAAGCGGAGACGCTCAGAGGGAAGGTATCTCCTTGGCTGATCCCAAGAGCTGGCCCTAATTAGAAACAACTGTTTGAAATTCACTTCAATGGCTGAGAGAGATCTCTCTTTTATGTAGCTTGGCGGCTTGCTAGCATTCGTCAGCTGCACCTTGGGCTTCATCTCAGTGCTTTAAGACTCTCCTGACTGCCCAGTTTGAGTGGGTTTTACGGGTGGTAAAGACCGAATTGGAATCCGCCACCTGACACAAAACATACGCAGACACACAGACACACACACAGTCACAGATGCACACACAGATGCCCCCTCAACACACACACGCAGACGCACACACTCGAACCACAGGCTTGTCGCCACACAACTGGCTCCAAACACACTTGTCAGGTCAAATCTGTTTCCAATCGGCAGGGTCTTAAACGTGTTTAGTGCTTGAACTGTTTCCCTCGAGAAACCTGACGTCACAGGCAACTTGGTGGAGCTGCTGCTCTGTGGATGCCTCCCTGCTTTCTAATCTCGCACCTCCTTTCATTTTGACTTGAGTCAGTCAGAATTACTCATGTTATTACAATCGGTCTGTTTGGAGAAAAAGAAAAAACTAAAACAAACAAAGATGGCCGCCGTGACAGCACCTACGGGCTGAACAGATTTACAAACTTCTCCCCGAGAGCTGTGACAGGAAGCTGATCTGTGCAGGCATGGATTCCACGTCCCGCCACCCCGTCTTTGAACCGTGAGTTCATCTGTTTCAATATAAGATATTGGCTCTTGGGTTTCCAGACATAAAATATCCACGTTTCGATGCAATCTAACCCTGTCGTCAAATCGTCTCTTGGAAGAAGCTTCTCATTCAACTGGCATCCAGACTCTCCAAAGCAGACGCCTGTTGGCAGCACTGTGGCATCACAAGGTTTTAATATTCCAACCAGGTGATGAGGTTTCAAGTCAATATTTCACGTAACATAGATTCAATAATCAGAGGAAGGACCCTGTTGTGTTACTCTATAGAATGAGACGTGTTGGTTTATCATAAGTCCGGATCGAATTTCCGCTTAAAACAAGTGGAATATGCCATTCGCACCTGTCTTCACAACGAGTGGAAATGTATCTAGCTGTGTGGACCATTTTGTGGAGAAGGAAGATGGGGAGAGTGAGAGTGAGATAATACACATGTCAAGTAGACAGACACCTGTGGCTTATTTGAGTCTTCAAATGAAAACAGGATTGGAGGTTGAGTCTAGACCCAACTGTTCATAAGTTGAGTCTAGTGCTTTGGTTCAACATTAACGTAATATAGATTTCTAAAAGATACCTTTGCTTGCAGAGGGTGGAAATTAGCTTTTCGTGATGATAAGCTGTTAGGGTGGTAAAATAATGATTTAGGTACATTATTGACCCGGCTATTATATTACGGGAAATTCTCAAGTACAATAACTAACTGTGCTTTCTCATTCTGCGAGGACAGAGAGCGGTACTGTAGGCAGTGTTACCCGCTGTCAGAACTCTCCGGACTGAATCTTGAATGGTAGCCGTCTCACACTGCCACATCTCTGCAGGCTGGGCCGTGTGATGTTGTTGTACCCCTTTCCACAGATCACTGTCAGTCAGTGTTTTGAGGTAATTTCCTGCGAGCACATTTAGTCTCTGTGCAAGAGTATAAAACACATTCCTCAGTCTGTGTTTGGGTCAGAAATAGGCACTGGGAAGTTGTTATTCCTCCGGCGCTTTTAAAAGCAGAGAAAACCTAAACAGGGGTAACTTTAAGTAGAACTGCACCATCAGGGCATCGTATAGCTGCTGGCCGAAAGGAGGAGGGAGAGGGAGAGATACACAGAGAGAGAGAAAGAGAGGGGGGGGGGGAAAGGGAGCAATTTCAGTGTTTGTTAGTGTTATTGATGTTGTGCATGTGTGTTATGGTGAGAGACAAAGAAAGAGATCAAGATAAAGAGCACATAGACGTGATTAAAGAGAGAGGAGAGGTGGAGACCTGATCTGTCGTCATGAGTAGAAAGAATAATATGTCCACATCATTGATTCATCTCACTGCAACCTCACCCCGACCGTGCATGAAGAATCACAGTGAAAAACATCACCTCGTCTTTATTATGTGATGCTCTTCGCTTCAAGTCGTGGGTAGCCCTGTATGATTCAAAGGTCAAAGGGGAGAGTTGAATAATAGTAATGCCTCTGCAGTCATTCAGCTGACACGTTTGCCTGCACTGGATTGAAAGATAAAGAGCTAGCACCTGTATGGGAGCTCCAATCAAGCCAGCTATTATCAATCCACAGAGCTTGAATAGTGGATTTCGGAGTTAATCGTGAGAGGGCTCAATCGTTTAGACAACTGTTGGTAGTTTGTGATGATTGAGGAAGCTTCTGGGGCTGATCTCTCCCTCCTCTCTTCTTCTCTCGCTTTGTTCTTTTTTGGGAGAAAGAATGAAAAACAAAACAACACACTCTTACCCCTCCACCCCCCTCCTAAAGAGAGAGAGAGGCGTCCAACAGAAACACCAAACAGAAATAGAGCTGCTATTTTGGTCTCACTGGGCTCTTATTTTTAGAAGAAGTGACATGCTCTACGTTAAATTACAACATCATAAGGTCACCGAATAGTTTTTTCCCCTCCTTTTTGCCCTTTTAGCCTCCAGCCTATGAGTCAAGAGAAGTATTCGGTGACGTTAGCTGTCCTGCTCATCCCTGGTACCGATGAAGCTCATTGTGCAGACTCAATAAGAAGCGTAACTCACTTACGGTACCTCCATGCGAAACATGTTTCTTATATTGGCCAAATAAAGGTTTTAACGGTCCAACTGGTAATACGACATTACAGATAATTAGTTTATTGTAGATTGTTTTGTATTTGCCTAACAGAGGCTGGGATCAACCTTAAAAGCTTGAATGGACCGGCTTCAGTTAGAACACGGAATCGTCCCCTCTAGCAGATCATAACATTCATGCATAGACATTATAGTAATGCCACGCAAGATCGACACCAGGGTAATATGGCCGTCGATATGCTAGAATGAGAATAATAACCAACGCGTGCATATGCTTCAAAGTTGTCAGCTGCTCTATATTAAGTCCAAACTGGCGCTCACACGCACACCGACCTGGGAATAATATACAAGCCTACAGCTAATCATTAAAACAAACACACACGTTGTGTGACCATTCGATCCATTTGAATAGTGACTGATTCATTATCGACAATGCAGTGTCCCGAAAGATTAAAAACTACGTCAGCAGAATATGTGTAGCCTATTTTAATAAAGTAATATAGTTAGTTAAATCGAAAAGATTTGTATAAATATTCAATTGCATTAACATTTATCCTACATAAATGTGCATGCTTTTGATAATGCAATTCATATTATAATGAAAATTCATATTAATTAGCACATTGAAACAAGTTTATTCGAATCCCCTTCTGGCTGCCTCGACACATTATTGTTGGGACAATCGCGTGCGCTTAACGACTCGGTTTACTGTTCGGCTCGGCTCGACTATTTCCGTTAGAACTTGCGCTTCTCACAGTACCCATGCAGTTGAACACAGCCGAACATCTTCACGGACTTCTTGATAAGTTAATCTTTTCTTTATTTCCGAACTCTCTAGTCATTCGGCGGGGGAATTTCTTTGTAGTCTTGATTTCGTTCAAATGAAGGGGTTGGGAATTTCCTGAATGTTCTGTTTCGTGAACAAGCATCAGTAGACCTGTGCGCCTGATAACCTGCATGCTGAGAACGCGGCAAGTTGTCTCATCGAAGTTGCTTCGTCACTCTTCCCCTCTGCCTTAACGCCGTTGAAGATTTCGTGAGAGGTAATATCTCGAGATTGAAGGTGTCCCTACTAATGTGATTATGATTATTAACACACACACCAGCGAAATGTACAAAATAGCCTACATTCCTCCCTGGCCCACATAACTGGAGGCAAAAGCCGCTCAGGCTATTAGCTTAATAGTTTTACTAATAGTTTTACAAACCATAATGTCTGTTCTCGGATGTCAGTTGTTGAAAGTGAAATTGCCTGCTGCTACTGTAGGCAACCTGTTGCATCCTACAAGGCCGTTCCGGTAGAGAAATAACCTGTTAGGTCAATAACTAGGATCCCAAACCTGGTAGGGTGGTGGATCGGCTGCTAGTTTGCATAGTTTATGACGGGCCTGCTCCGGCAGGCATGCGGGTGTTAATACTTTCGACTTCTTCTCTTTGCTGGGTAATTACTGAAAAGGAAATTGAACATAAAGTTAGAGGATAATCACGCTTCTGTAGTGAGTTATGGAACAAGGCTACAGTAGTGAGCTAAATTAAAACAAGTGAATCCAATTACTGGTTATCAAAAGCAGCTGGCTGCAACGCAGATGCTGAGCACAGTCCAGTACTGAGTACTGCCGCTTGTGGAGAGACCGAGAGGACTGGGTTTGGTCTGTGGCTTTCTGGTGTCTTTATTACGTGTGGCTGGTGTCGTGTGGTGTGTGTTACACATGGACAAGGAAAACATTGATTTTCATTGTTATTCATCCATTCATTAATTCATGTCACGTGTCCGCATGTCAGTGTTGCTGGCACAAACACACGTACACACACACACACACACCCAGGCACACACTCTATGTGCACACACAAACGCACACACAAATACTGTGTGCGCACACATACAGACACGAATCCTACAGCTATTTGAAATGTGTTCTTGTTCTTTCGTGTTTGTTTTCTTGACTCATGGTCCATGTTTGTAAGTCAGAACCAGGCCTTCCCGATAACCCGGCCTCTCCGGAATCCCTGAAGAACCAACTTTGTGCTTTCAGCGATCTATCCCTCCCCCCTTCTCTTCATCTGTTTGTTTACACACACAAATCAATTCATCTGTAATGTAACTCATCGTCGTGTGCTGTATAAGCTTTCATTTCTAAACATTTGGCTTCAATTATCATGGTGGATATGATATCCAAACAAACTTGGTTTCTTCTATTAATAACACCGTGATTACACCATGCAATGTGAGCTAATGCACCGGTGTGCTCTCATATTTGTCCAGATTTAGTGGTAGTTTACTTACTGTTATAGGCAAAACACAAGTCTGAGTAATGACACAGTTTGTGTATAGCTGCTTTGTTGCCCCTGAAAGAATCACTTTTCTAGAAAAATGGAATAAACCATCTTTGAATAAACAATGCAACAATAAAATGTTCCATACTACCTCGACCACTAATGTAATACAAATACAGTATAATTTTGAAATAATTGACTCACAATGCCTACATAACAATAATTTCATATTACTGTAAGGTCTGGTGGGCATGACAAAACCGTGATGTTATCATAATACTAATTTCCACTAGCCTGGTTGCCAGCCCAACTTAGCCCCGCCCACCAAAAAATTGGTTGGGAAGTTGGGTCTGGAGGGGCTCGTATTGGGGACAAACTATATACAACCAGGAGCTGGTCGGACCAATGAAATTGCCAGGGCGGGCTTTATACGATGATGTACAGATGATCAACAGTAACGTAATCAACAACGTCACAAAAGAGGTCTATCCAATTGAGCGAAGGGGCATTTGTTTTACGAGTTCGGTTGAAACACGCCCCATAGTCACAGCCCAACGGAGAGTTATCAGACTCATATTCTGTCTAGAATTATGAGTATGACAACGTCAGGCTAAATTTCCACTGTTTTTTGATGCCGTCATTATGATCCTGTCAGACTGCCTTCAGTCTGTCTTCAGTCTGTCTTCAGACTGCCTTCAGTCTGTCTTCAGTCTGTCTCCAGTCTGTCTTCAGACTGCCTTCAGACTGCCTTCAGTTCTCACTTCAGACTGCCTTCAGACTGCCTTCAGTTTGTCTTCAGACTGCCTCCAGACTGCCTTCAGTTTGTCTTCAGACTGCCTCCAGACTGCCTTCAGTTTGTCTTCAGACTGCCTCCATACTGCCTTCAGTCTGTCTTCAGACTGCCATCAGACTTCAGTCTGCTGTGCAGCAACAGCCCATCCAAGCAGACATGACAGAAGCTGCCATGGAGGATGAAAAGGAAGGGAACCGTCCCAGAGCCTTGGTGCGACTGATAACACGAGTGCATGTGCTGTTCGCAGAGGAAAGGAAAGGGCAAGACAATGTGTCGCTTTTCAGATAAACCCACACTACAAGCTGTTCAAGTCTATATTTAGAGATCTACTTTAGCCAGGGTGTGAAGTCTGAGGCAGGGCCCAGGCTTCGCCTACAGACAGCAGCTGGGAACAGCAGGAGAGTGGAGGAGGATGTATGGTCGTGTAGAAGTAGTGCGGCAGTGTGTGTGTGTATCTGTCCCGGTGTGTGTTTGTGTATTTGTTTGCGTGCGCTTGTGTGTCTGTGCACATGTGCGTGTGTATCATTGCATGTGGAGCTGTGCATGTGCCTTTGTGTATACGGGCATGTTTGTGTGTATGTGTGTATGATTGCATATGTGCGCATGTGCATGTGTGTGTGTGTGTGCTAATGTATGATTCTGTTTGTGTTTGTTTGTTGTTCTGTCTGATTTCAGTAGACTCCAGTGGCCCTAGCCTCCTCCAGGGGCTTGTCTTCTTGACTCGGTGCCCACAAATTCCTCTGAGTTGAAGTAACAATATTGTTGTTCTTCATGTTTCCCCTTCTCAAATCCAGCGGAGCCCAGGGAAAGGCTTGATTTAGGACGAGGTAAGCCATTACGGGCCCGGAGAAGTGTTTTATATTGGATATATTTGGTAGCAGTACCATTGGCTTTGTCAGACTCCATTTTCTCCCTCGCGTGACCCAGATAAAAGGAGTTCGGCGCGAGAGACGGTTCAATCGGGCAGGTTTATTGAGAGATGTGACATTTAAATCAGAGCTGATGCAGTCTGGGGCTGTGGGGATTAGGTTGAGTGCTGTGCTGATGTTTCATTGAGCTCTGTCTCAACTGTGGGGCTTGGTTTGGGTCGTCGTGTTTGAGAAATCCCCGAGAGTTGTTGGAGAGACTGTATCGGAGAAGTTCCATCAGGGAACACTGCGAACCGCTACAGTTCACAACACTCGTAACTTTTGTGGAAACTGATTACATCAAACAGGGGTGGATCTAGAAAGGAATTCATGGGGTGGCAAGAGGGTGGCAGGATATTTTGAGGGGGGGCATCCCGTGGCAGAAGTGTGTGAGATAAAAATGAAAAAACTACGCCCCACCTCCCCATTCACTTGCAGTGGGTCCGATGAGCCACAACTTTTCTTTATTTTCAAAGCTGCCAACTGGGGTGGCAGCTGGGGAGGCTATTTTTAGGGTGGCAGTTGCCACCCCATGCCACCTTGGTAGATCCGCCCCTGACATCAAACTATTTGAGAAATCTAATCAATTTCCATAGGTAAATAATAATGATATGATCTATGAATTGATTTAAGAAATCAAGTCTTTTAAAATGTATTACCTAAAAGATTAGATGATTTTGATGAAAGAGTTTGATGTCATCAGTTTACATACAAGCTTTGGTTGATTTTTCATTGATCTCCCTCTCACCAGTCACACTCTGGGTCTGGGTCGTTGGGTCAGTGTCTGAAACATCACTAGGAGTTGAAGCACCTCTGAACAGCCTTCCTGTCATCCCCTGACAGCTGTCTCTTTGTGGCCTCTGTCAGACGACGCTGGGGCCCACGGCCACACACTTCCCCACCTCGTCCTATAGCCACACGGGTGAGTGTTCGTGTGGCCGATTCCGGGATCTTCTAGAAACAGATGGAACAATGAAAAACGTTCAAGTTGGTTTGGAGTCGGCACTGGTGCTCTCTCTCTCTCTCTCTCTCTCTCTCTCTCTCTCTCTCTCTCTCTCTCTCTCTCTGTCTCTCTCTCTCTGCCTCTCTCTCTCTTTTAGTCCTGAGTGAGTTTATGACTCCTGAATGTTGAGAGGGACACAAACCAGATTTGCAGGCAACAACATCTGTTTAATGTTTTATCAAGTGCATCCAATCGACAGTCCAGTACATTACCTATACTGTTTGTTCTTACATCATATTGGTTCTGTTGAATAAAAAAAGAGCTTTTGGGCACTTTATGATGGATAACTATTCTGTTGACTTGTGTAATTACAGTGATAAGTATTGGTGTGTGTATTATGTATAAACATGTCCAAATCTAAAACATGTGTCTGGTGAGGCCCTTCTGTACTTTGGTGGAATCTGGATCGTGTGAGGTGCTGTCAATTTAATTGAATAGTTCTCATGCTAACTCTTAGAAATGTGCCAATACAGTACATTATGTACCACTACTATACACACAGTATATACACAGTTTATATATCCCATTACTGTAAATAACCTTCCTAAAGAGAGGTTACACACCATACCGCTGCGCATCAAATATGCTAGCAGTGGATGAAGTAGACAAGCCCATCACCGCCAGCCCTCACAGGCATAACACGTATGTCCTAATCTGTTCTCCATCCACTCAGAGAGAAGCAGTGGCCAATGTGACAAGGATGCCCACTCTCCAGTGAAGTATTAAGGCATCAGACCTTTGTAGGCCGGCCAGTCCTCCTCAGCTTCTGCTTGCTTAGCTGATGCATGGAGCCCGGAGGAGCCCAATCCGGAACATTCTTCTGACGGCCATTCCTCGAAAGAAATATGAGAGACCTACAGTTGTACATGAATCACAACTCGAATCCGAATGAAGAAGACGCCAGCCCCTGCGATGGTCTGAAAGAGACCCCCGACGGGAGATGAGCTCTCCTGCAGCCCTGTAGGTATCTCTGAACGAGGGTTGTGGTTTATTTGAAGTAAAAATACACAGTGCATTGGAGAATGTTCGGTTAGTTTTGCCAGGTTTCAGCATATGCTGTAATTAACACTTTTCATATGGAATTATTCTGCTAATTTTCAACAGAAACAGTCTGGTACCTAATATGGACATTAACTGGTATTGAGGAGGTGGTATTTTGATAGTCTGGATTGAACAAAATATTCGAATTAGGCATCCAAAGTCCCGAGGTGAAGATATCCGATTCAGCCAAGTTCAGCAACACCTTTGCAAACTTTAATAAGTTTATTCTGCAACTGTGCACAAAATGGTTTAAGTTGTCATTATGGATTGGTGCAGCTGAGTCTGGTTAATACCTTGGCGGGTTTGTGACAAGGCTTAGAAGGATTGAGTTTATGAGAGGTAATCCATGCTCCGACTGAAATGCCTTTCAGTTCTTAACCTTCAAGGGCGGATTCTTACCTCCTTGACCTTCACAATCATACCTGTACAAATTCTTTGCTTTGGGTTTTCCTACACATCAAAGGCTCAGATATAGCGCAAGGAGTCATATTTCTCCTCATTTTCCTTTGTGCCTCTCACTTGAAAAGGTGGGTGAATTACCAACAGCAACACTGGGTAGACGGATGATACATCACAGCTGTAGAAATATCCATATTTCAAATGCAAAGGTAATCAAGTCGCTTTGAGTTCCCAACACTTCAACGCTGTGTGTTTGTTCAGTTAGCATCGTAACACCTGCGGTTTGTCAATGCAATTTGAATAGTTGCTGATGCACTTTCGGTTCATCTTGAAAATCATTCACAAAAACGAGGAAGCGGCATATCAGATTCTTCAGTATTTCTGCTTATCAAGATCCCATCACTGATTATCTAGGTCTATAAATATAGCCAAGGGTAAGTGCCCATGAAATCAGGAAGGAAGAATGACGTAGCCCGTGCTACATAAAAATATGTTAGAGATATTAATTTGGGTTATTTAGTATTAAATCAAGTTAATAATTTTGAGAGTTACTTTATGAACTTGATGGATTTATCAGTAACTTAAAATGGGATTGTACTCCTGAACCTTTCATGGTCCGTTTACATTTCAAGGTATGAGAATGACATATTATATTCTACTGTATATCCTTCAAATGTCAAATTGTAAATAGCAAATGCTGTTTTAAATGCTGTTTTTTTGGAAATAACTAAATGTAAAGATGCCTTGAAGCCGTCAAACATTTATATCGTCTTGTGAGTTAAGTTCTTTTCAAAAGATTGATCATTTCAACCCATCAAGCTCACTAAAAACTTTGTTTCCTCTTTCTAATGACTTGGCATTAAACAGTCAGTAGAGCTGCTTTGAAAGTGACTAAAAGCATATTTGGCATAATGATTAAACAGCTTTTGTCGTAGCACATTGTCTTAACTCAGAGAAGATCAATGTTGTTTTTTCTATTTCACGCTAATCCACTTGCGCTTGGGATGAAGTGTGGCTCTCAGTGTTTAAAACCATTGGCTTAGGCAAGGTAACTAAACATCTGGCCTCGGTTATATGGACAACATCTCCACTATCTGATTTGCAGTAAATATTTTGATCAAAGAACTCTCCAAAAGCAACACTACACAATGTTTAGAGTGAACTTGTAAATAGGATAGCCAGCACACGTAGATTTAACCTCTGCACCGTTTCCAACGTTGACAAGTCGGCGGTTGCTTTCATTAATTTGTGTGTGGATGTTTACAATACGTCTGTGAAGTTTGTTACAACTGCGTTTATTTCTGATTCTGTTTTCAGTTGGCAGGAAGTTGAGCATTGTGACTGATTGGAGTTTTTCTTGCAACACTCTTTACAAGAATCTGCTGAGCTCACACTTCAACCAGATGTTTTCAGTGGGTATTTGTTGACATGAAAGACCATTAGTTTACTAATTACATTTGCATAAACATTTCACATTTTTATTATTTGTAAAGCATGTTTTCCAAATTGGTTTTCATAGAGTTTACATACAGTGGCCCCAAAGTGCCCAGACGTGGAACATAAGAACACACACACACACAAACACGCAAACACAACATGCCCCAGCCCTAAACACCCTGCATTCCCCACCAATGACTTACTCTCAGCCTCTCCGCAGAGGTAAACAAACATGTATCTGGTCGTCTTACCAAGCAAAAGTGAAGGAGTGTCGTTTGTTGGGTGGACACCCCACCCTGCTGTAAACAAACAATGGAACCAGTTGGAAGTGAAAGCAGTTATCATTTAGTCATGGTTGCAAACGGGAAAATACACGTTTACAGTAGTAGTGGATAGTTGAGCTACCATGAAGTTTACATTCAGGACATACCTGTGGTACTTTTATTAGCATCATGGCTAGTCCTTAACCACTACACAGACGCAAGAAAGGCTTTTTGAAAGTCAACGCTGAAAGAAATGTTTTTTTTTCCTTCAGATGCTAACTATACTGTGTCGCTGTGTCCAAACCTTTTTGTAACTCATATTCAGTGTTCATGTGATATACTCTGTTTAGAGAGTAACATGTTTTTCAATCGGCGCCATAACAATGTATTATCTGAGGATTAACAATCAGTCATCCTTGTTATCTTGTTACAAACGGCTGCGTGATGTGGTTTGGGTGAGTCATGTCCACTCAAGGCTGTGTTCTATTCAAAACTTTATATGACAAGGTTTTGTAAAAATGAATGTGGTTTGGGAGCAATGGTAATAAGGAGAGAGGGCCAGAGAGTGGAAAGTTAGAGAAAGGGCGAGAGGGAGAGAGCGAGAGAGAGAAAGAGAGAGACAGAGAGACAGAGAGGGAGCGAAAGAGAGAGAGATGTAGTGGCCATAGCCAGACGAGTATTAAAGTGTACTATCAATCAAAATCCCATTTAGAAACGATGAGATTTCATTCAAAGTAGTCATTGTCTTGTGTAAAGGGCAAACTTTCTGGACTGTATGTCATGATATTTAGAGCAAAACTCTGTTGCAGAATGGCTTGATCAAAGGGGGGCAAGGTTTCACTGCAGACAAAATAAAGCCTACAACAAATATCTGGAACAAACAATCACCCTTGAAATAATCTTCATCACTACCTTTCTTTTTTAAAATTCATCTGGCCAGATCTTGCAAAAATTTTACCTCATAAAATTGTTGTGGAACATCTATCAATTAAATTGTCCCCGGAACGAATCCTCACTTGTTCTTTTTTACCCTGAGTCAGTGAGTCATGTCCCCCCTGGATGGGGGACGGGGGACGGGGGGGACAAGGGGGGGGGGGGGTGGACGGAGGGGAGAGAGAGAGGGAGGGACGGAGGGGGGATGGTGTGTCTGAGGGGCCTCAGTAGCAGGTCTGCGGGCTCACCACTCGGATTAATGGCTGTTTTGGCAACAAATGAGCTCATGTGTAATTGGCTGGGGTGACGTTTCCTGCTGAATGCTACCTGGTTCCATTGTGGCCGGCGTCGTGGCTGGGCGACCGCGGAGCGTCTCAGACTGGTGATTAAGCTGCCGTTTGGTGACACCGCTGCTGAGCCGTCGGGGGGGACAGGGGGGACGTGTAAACCTCCTCAACGTGTCATTGAACTGAATCGTCCCCAGGGATTTCATGTTTGTTTTTTCTTTATGTAGTAAGGAAACAGAGATTAGGCTTCCGCTTAAGGTTGAACGTTTTAATCTTTTCTTTCATCTGAGGAACTTGGAGACATTAGCGAAATCCTCCCGCAATAACGTGCCGTCCGGTAACATGCGACAACAAATCCAGTCCCTAATAACTTGGCGTCAAAAATCCTCCCAACAGTACGGTATTATTCAGGCTACGGCGAGTCGTCAAGCAGGATCTCCCGGGCCACAGGAAAGCGTCACAGTTTAGCGCACCGCCGGCCCTCAGATTGCTTTAATTAAGATATAGTTAGCAGAGGTGTGTTCTGGGTGGCAGCTTTGGCTGTGTGTGTGTTCGTCAGACGCGGGGGCCTGTGAAGGCCCAGCCTCGGGGGCCCGTGAACGCCCAACCTTGGGGGCCCGTGAAGGCCCAGCCTCGGGGGCCCGTGAAGACCCAGCCTCGGCCCTCGGCTCTGGCAGAGCAGCAACAAAAGATCCTGACTGAAGGTTCCATTGGAACCTGTGATGAGGTCATTGAGGCTGAATACAAGTTGCTGGTGCTTTATTTTCAACCCATGAAATAAACAAAAGCTCGACTAGAATAACAACCAGTGTGGTTGTGAACAGCACTGCCCAGAGGATACAGGAACCAGAAGGGTAAATATAGGAAGCCAATCACTGTTAACAGGGTAAAGGTGCCGACGATTAGCAAACTGGCGGCACCCAGCGCTGGTAGGAGTATTGACGCATTAAAAATCATAAATAATTTTTTTCGACAAGTACACATGTTATACATCGTTGGAAAGCTACGATTCTTGTGCTTCCATTGAAATAAACCAATTCAAGCTCAACTTGCAACAGAAAGTACCGTCAACGTCTTTGTCCGGTGACCGTTCATTCAACAATGCCAGAGAAAAAAGTTGTACTTACCTTCGATTACTTAGGAATGTCCAGGTATGCACACAACTCATCAAAACCTCATCTGCTTACATTCCCAAGGGTCCAAAGTATCAAACCATGTCGAGTAGTTGTCCAAACAAAGAATTATACTGTTACTTCGTAAAAAAAAAAAAATCTGTCTCTCAACGCACTTTAGCTCATAGCATGAGATCTGGGTCAAGTAGAAACACGGGGATAGTCTTAAAATGGCCACTACACTCTGACCTTTTGATAGACATCTTGGTTTAGCCAATAGGAGCTTCCATGCCCCGGTGACAGTCCTCTAAAGCCAACTAGGTCTGTGCGTCCAGCCCGCCCCCCGCCCCCCCCCCCCCCCGCCCCCTCTACACAATTTTTTCTAACTGGCTTGGACTGACTCTGAAAAGAGCTAGTTATCCTTGTAGCTTAGCGCTAGCTGTAAATGGCGATACCCCATATGCCAGGTTTTGTGGAGCCTTCAAAATAAAAGTCGATTGCGCAATAAGTCAGTGTTCTTTGTGTGCCAATCCTGGGAATCAGATAAATCACTCCAATGTGTTCATGCTTCAGTTTTTGTGTTTCAGTAATACTAATGAGGGATTTAGCTGTTATATATGATAGTTCTAAGGACCACCTTTCATTAGAGATAACAATTATACCTTTTTATCCTAAGAATTTGACCTTGGTTAGAAGGGTCATTCTGGAGTCTCCAAAAGGCCCTTTTAGAAAACGTCTGGATGTACTCTTATAAAAACATGTGTCAAATATGAATATATTGTGGTATTATGTTTGACTTTTGATCTGAATTGGGTAAGGCTTCAACCTGTGGTCCAATTCTGTTTCCAGCTAAAACCTACCACCTCTAGGCCTCTTCAGGCCTCTGTTTTCACAACAAAATCTAGGCGGAAATAGAAACTTTCACTTTCCTTGTGTTCAAGCTTCTATTACTCAACACCAGTAGGACTGACAGGGGTCCTGACAACAAGGAACATAACTTCAGAGTGTCAGCTTTCAAAAGAGTCCATTTACATGCATGTACTCCTAATGGTTCAAGAACAGCAGTCAATTTACTTTGGGTATGCTGTTTAGGCGTTTTTAGGCACATTAACAGTCTCCCAGAAAAGGTTAAAGAATCCAGCTGAAGGTTTCATCAGAACCAACGAAACCATCTGGCAGTTCCACCCGAACCCGAGGAACATGTCGGAGAGCTCCATCAGAACCTCAGTGTCAGAGGGGGGGGGTGTTTGGCTCCACGCTGCCTGCTGGTAATCAACTAAGACGTGAAGAGGACTGTGCATTCCCTTCGGTCCTCTTCTCCTGTGTGGGTTCCACCACAGCTCTGCCCCCTGGCCGACATGTACAGATACACTGAAATAACACAGGGTGGGAAAAAAAAGTCCATAGTGAAGCTGTTGAGAATGTATACTGGGCTGGATTAATTCCCCAGGGAGACATTTCCTTAAGATGGACAGTATGGAGCTGTATTTATCACAGAGGATACCAGAGCTGGTCTTGGACCAGCTGTGGCTTTGGAATAAAACGATATGAGAGAGCTGATTACCTGAGACAGATGATACACACAGACACATCTGTCAGTGATAGTCCACTAGTTAGGGTTAGATGGTGGGTCGTCACGACTGGGTACTGTAGGCACAAAGTTGAACCCTTGGAGAATTACCTAAGGTAGCCTTACCTTTTCTTTCTGTTGTGGGATATGTAGTTTTTGACTTTATCGCTTCAGAATTTGTAGTTCTGGGGTGAATACTGCCTCTGATCTCTTTCAGCTCTCTTATCAGTGTGGAAGAAGTTATATTGCATGAAATCTGTGCTCTTGTTATTTTTAGCCACGTATTGTTTTGTAAGTGAGCGTGTTTAAGCGATAATAAAAAGCTGTGGTTGTCCTTGTTGTGGTTGGCTGAGCATCCTATCCAAACAGATGCTGTCATTAGACGGGTTGGGAAAAATGTCACTTTTCTGCCTTTGCTGTCATTTTCCACTAAACTGTTTTAATGGAGTTCTTATCTAACTAACATGTACTGTGCTTTCCGGATGGGATTAAGTATCGCAGCCTACAGTAGACTCATAGGCGAGTCCCTCTCTTTTCTGATGGTGAGACTTGAGGCTTTGGTGACACGTTGATATTCCGGTGAGGCATACTCTTGAAAACGGACTTTCTGACTGACCTCTGTCTTACCAACAGCGGAGATTGTGAGAATTTGTTTTGTTTATTTGAATGAAACGATGTGAGAATACCACTTTGTTTTGCATCACACTGTAAGACGACGTCTTACGTCATTCCTGAATCGTTTTTGCATTTCATGTCACCTTAATCACCACGGGATTCATCGAAGAAGTGTCTGTTTCCTCATCGCAGTAAACATTTTACTGTGTGTTCGTGTGTGTGTGTGTGTGCGCGTGTTTGTGTGTGCATGTGTTTGTGTGTGTGTGTGTGTGTGTGAATTCGCAGGATCAGATGTTTTGCTGAGCCCCAAAGGCAATTTGATCCAGCGTGTTTCAGATATGAGATCCAGGTAGACTATTTGGGTTCACAAATGCCTGGAAAACTGGCAGGGTCCACTTTGCTTTCTGGAGCTCTCACGTATACCAAATTCCAGCCACTGGAATAACTAGGTTGCATAATTGGAAAGTTTTTTTTTGTTGTTGTCGGTGTGAAGCTCTGAAATCATGACTTTTTTTTCACACCGGTTGGCTAGATGCCATCACGTGGCCTCTTGGTTCAGAGCCTGCTGGGAAACGGAGTTGCTGGCATTCAGAAGGGATTGACATTAATTGCGCTCGCATTCTTATCGTCTCATTCTCGTGTGTTTATCGACTCGCTGATTGCATGCGTGTTTACTTGGCAGCTTGTTGCCCCTCCAACAAAAAAATAAAAAATAAATAAAGAGTGTTCCAATGATCACGAAGTGATTGAAAACCCAAGGAGAAACTAGAGATCTCACTGACTTAGACTATCCTGACTGGGCTGGACTGTGGCTGTCAGTCAAAGGTGAAAGCAAAGTAACAAGAACGTTGTCCTTGTGTTTATGCAGGTGGAAGATCTGTGGGTTGGTTCTATGCTGGAGAACAATGCCGAACAGCAGCCTTTAAACAGGTAAGGTACATAACATTAAATTATGTTTAATGTTAGATTTATTCCGAGCTTAGCCACATATAGAATGAATCGTGAGATGGGTATAGCTCAGGGGTAGAGCATTTCACTGTAGATCACAAGGTTACAGGTTCAAATTCTCCTTTGTACGTTGCTTCGAAGAAAAAAAAAATGGATGCCTTAGCACTACATTATCATCTGTGGGTAGCTCTAGTACTACTGTAAACAGTACACTCTGAACTTACAGTCTACAAACACAAGTCCTTGGCCATGCCGATGAAATGCAAAGCATGCGCAAGGTGTGCAGCATGACGGTATCCGTAAAGTAAACAGCATGTCGGCAAACACAAAAACATGACTGGTAAACAAGTATACGAGTTCTGAAACTTCCACTTGTGTGTGTTTATATTCCGTTGGCTTGGGGTTTGTTTGTCGTCACAGGGATATCAACTTGCCAGCTCTGGTGATGAAGTTGCGTTCATGGCGTGGTGTATGTTGCTCAGTGGTGTATAAAGTACCCAAAAGCCATACTTGAGTCAAAGTAAAGATACCTTCCTGGAAAATGACTCCAGTAAAAGTGAATTCACCTATTTGAATACTACTTGAGTAAAAGTTTCTTCTTTTAAGTGTTGTGGCTACGATGACCAAGGACAAGGAGTTGTGTTGAAAATATTTATGTTAATGCTAATTATGATAATTAAACATTAACTTTGCGGCTTAATTTACCTCAATGTATTTCCTGAGGTTGGATGGGGAGTTTTTGAATGCAAATATATCAGTAGCTTTGGGTAAGCATAAGAGGCACTTCATCTGGTACCGAGAATCTTTCACTCCAACATAAGAAAACATTTCTCGCAAATATGGCCACGGGTGTTGGTGTTCGTCACCACCGTCGTTTGTTGCGGGAGTAGCAAGTGCCTCCATTTCTGCTTCCATAATGAAACCAGTCATCGTAGAGTGGAATTCTACTCATGTAGTCGCTCGCTAGCTAGCATCCTGGGCATCACTGGGAATCAACAAACCGCGGCTTTGAGAGCACTTGTTTGCAATTGCGCATGAACGTGATTAACCAATGATTCAACTTGCAAGCTAGGACCACTGATTCGCCAAACCTCCCCGACGTTGGTCTCATGATTCTTTTTTTTCTTCTAAAGTTAGATTTGATTTTGTAGCGAGTAACTAAGGTTTCAGGGGACATGTATCAAAGTACATGTATCATGAGTCAAAGTGTCAGCTTCCTTTGCAAAATGTAGTGAAGTAAAAGTGAAAGTCAACAGAAATATAAAAAGCTAAGTAGAGTACGGATATCCCAAAAATCGACTTAAGTACAGTAACAAACTATTTCTACTTTGTTACTGAACACCACTGCTCGTCACAGGGAAGCCTGTGTGGCCTTCTCAGTGTCAGGGCCCGGCGTTGTCAGTTTCGTCTCCAGACTGTCTAGCATCAGGACACTTATAACATGGGACCAACAGACTGTCTAGCATCAGGACACCTATAACATGGGACCAACAGACTGTCTAGCATCAGGAGACCTATAACATGGGACCAACAGACTGTCTAGCATCAGGACACCTATAACATGTGACCAACAGACTGTCTAGCATCAGGACACCTATAACATGGGACCAACAGACTGTCTAGCATCAGGACACCTATAACATGGGACCAACAGACTGTTTAGCATCAGGACACCTATAACATGGGACCAACAGACTGTCTAGCATCAGGAAACCTATAACATAGGACCAACAGACTGTCTAGCATCAGGACACCTATAACATGGGACCAACAGACTGTCTAGCATCAGAACACCTGTAACATGGGACCAACAGACTGTCTAGCATCAGGACACTTATAACATGGGACCAACAGACTGTCTAGCATCAGGACACCTATAACATGGGACCAACAGACTGTCTAGCATCAGGACACTTATGACATGGGACCAACAGACTGTCTAGCATCAGGACACTTATAACATGGGACCAACAGACTGTCTAGCATCAGGACACCTATAACATGGGACCAACAGACTGTCTAGCATCAGGAGACCTATAACATGGGACCAACAGACTGTCTAGCATCAGGACACCTATAACATGGGACCAACAGACTGTCTAGCATCAGGACACCTATAACATGGGACCAACAGACTGTCTAGCATCAGGACACCTATAACATGGGACCAACAGACTGTCTAGCATCAGGACACCTATAACATGGGCCCAACAGACTGTCTAGCATCAGAACACCTGTAACATGGGACCAACAGACTGTCTAGCATCAGGACACTTATAACATGGGACCAACAGACTGTCTAGCATCAGGACACCTATAACATGGGACCAACAGACTGTCTAGCATCAGGACACTTATGACATGGGACCAACAGACTGTCTAGCATCAGGACACTTATAACATGGGACCAACAGACTGTCTAGCATCAGGACACCTATAACATGGGACCAACAGACTGTCTAGCATCAGGAGACCTATAACATGGGACCAACAGACTGTCTAGCATCAGAACACCTATAACATGGGACCAACAGACTGTCTAGCATCAGGACACCTATAACATGGGACCAACAGACTGTCTAGCATCAGGACACCTATAACATGGGACCAACAGACTGTCTAGCATCAGGACACCTATAACATGGGCCCAACAGACTGTCTAGCATCAGGACACTTATAACATGGGACCAACAGACTGTCTAGCATCAGGACACTTATAACATGGGACCAACAGACTGTCTAGCATCAGGAGACCTATAACATGGGACCAACAGACTGTCTAGCATCAGGAGACCTATAACGTGTTTTTGTTAGCATTTTTTGTTCCTTGTTCATTTTACTGGAAAACTGCTTCGCTATAAAGGTCAGACTGCACACATAAGAAACAAAGAGAGAGAGAGAGAGAGAGAGAGAGAGAGAGAGAGAGAGAGAGAGAGAGAGAGAGAGAGAGAGAGCGAGAGAGGTATAGAAAGAAAGGAAAGGGAAAGAAAGAGACAGAGAAGAGAAAGAGGGAGATGGGGGAGAGAGGAAATGACAGAGTGAACAAATGCAGAGCCAGAGTGTGTGTGTGTGTGTGTGAGAGAGAGAGAGCTCTGTCCTATCTCTGCATTTACTGCCTGCGTTAACTCTTGTCAGTGTTTGGGGAGCTTTACCAGCAGTGTGAGTGGATCACAAGCCAGTCTTTCCAGGAAGTTGAAGGGTTAATCTGTTATTCCTTGACTGAGGATTAATCCGTATGGCACATCCTTCAGGTCAAAGTTCAACCAAGAGATGTAGCTGGGGTCACCCATCTTGCTATAGTTCCCAGAGAGCCGCTAAGCTAATGCAACAGGACAGTATTAAATCCACACTATGCATATAGTGTTACATGTAGATAGAGGTGTTATAGATGGACGTGGATTTAAACACTAGGAATGTTTAAAGCAGAGAGAATATGTTTATAAATCCCGGAGAGCACTAGCATATTGTATAAACTGAGACCTGTGGCATATTTGACACATCGGAATACACTGCAGTGCAATGGGACGTGAAAGACTCACTCTTCAAAGGACTCACTTTAAAAGGTCTCCCTCTTTATAGGATTCACTATTATATCACACTCTTCAGATGATTCACTCTTCAGTGGACTCACTCTTCAGATGAATCAGTGTTCATAGGGCTCACTCTTCGAAAGACTTACTCTTCAGATGACTCACTCTTCAAACGACTCACTCTTCAAACGAGAACAGCACATCTCATAGAGGTTTACCTTATTCCATGCTTTGTAAACCTTTTCAGATTCCCCCCCCCTCTCCCATAATAGATTTAAACCTCTCCACACTGTAGCAGTACATGTTCTTACTTACCCACTCGTGAAATGTAGGTCAGGGTTTAGTGTATGTCACAGTTATGATGCAGTAAAACAGTCATTTCAAATGATCGTAAAGATCTGAAGAAGAAGGGACCACCCTCCCCTCCTCCCTCTTCCCCCCTCTCCCCCCCCCCCCTCTCATCAGTCCTCGTGATATATAGCTTGAGATCTCCCATCCTTGGTTCTCATCTACAGGACTCTGTCAAAACAAGATACAAGACGTGCCTTCTCATAAACATGTTGTCGGACTGGGTAATGGGGATCAGGTGGGTGGATCTCACACACCCCGACTCCAGGCTGTGGGGGAGAACAGGACGGGGGAAGGCCAGGAGTGTGGGAGGGAGAGAGGGAAGGAGGGGAGGCCTAGAAGGAAGGGGGATGGAATGAGAGGCTGAGAGGGGAGGGTGAGAACAGAGGTAGGGGTGAGGAGGCAGGGTGTGCTTGGTGGAGTCTGAATCTGTTGGATGGGAGTTGGATAGCCATAAATTGTCTTCTGCCGAGAAGGACAGGGCGGTGGGGCAAGGGAGATAGAAAGAGAGATAGGGGGAAGAGAGAAAGCGAGCGAGCGAGCTAAAGATAGAGCTTAAGAGAAAGAGAAGGGGAACGAAAAGAGGGGAAAGAAAAAGAGAGCCCTAGAGAGAGACACAGGATAGAAAGGGAATGAAGAGAGAGAGAGAGCGGAGAGAGAAAAAAACAAAACAAGAGAGCGGGGAGAGCAAAGACAAACAGTTCAGACAAGGGAGATCACCGGAGCACCTGGACGTGAGAGGCTTTGCTGCATTCACAGGTGTGGAGGATTACAGGGAAGACCTGGGCCTCCGGGTTCCTCCGGGTTCCTATGGGTTCCTATGGGTTCCTCCGGGTTACTTTGGGTTCCTATGGGTTCCTATGGGTTCCTCCGGGTTCCTCCCACTCGTGCCACTCAGGGAAGCCCTTCCAGCAACTGCAGCTCTGAGCCGCCGCTCACAGACACACCTGAGAGAGCACGTGCTGTCCAGATCTACAGTAGAAACACCCCGCACACATTCCCAGAGAAAGGCTCTGACATTTCAAGGATCTCTCGCCCGAGTCGATTTGCCGTTTGCAACACGTACGGTTCGAAGATCTGGCATTGCTACGTGCTGGATAAAGCGCGAAACCACTTTCCCAAAACGTTGTTCGTTTGGGCATATTTGTGCTTCATTTGTCGAACCCTTGGACGTCTGAACCTCGTCGTGTTTTCTCGTCTCTCTGGCCTACAGCACAGACGACAAAAACGTGAGAATTTGTCGTTTTCTTTTTTGACGCTGATTACCAACTGATTTAGAGTAGGGCATGTCCTCGAGCTTTGTGTGAACTTTCAAATGTCCAGTCAAAACGGCTCATTCCATCACCTTTGACCTTTGGCCTCTGACACGGGTCTTAAAGCTAACGCTCCCTTAGCTGCAGCCAGAGATGAAAAAGGGTTTCCATAGCTTCTCTCTCCCTATGTTTCTGTTTGTCTGCCATTTTAGGGATAATCTCCATTCATTTTTCAACTCATCCCCCTCCCCACCCCCTTTAAAGTGACAGGCTCTTAAGTCCAGATAGCACAGTTGAAAGCAGGGTCTGTGTCATTAAAGGGACGATTTGGCATAAAATCTGTCAATTCCTCCGACCAGTTTGTTATCTCGCGCGTGGCTGGACGATCTCTGTGCGTCAGGGGGTGTCTGGGCGAAACTGTGCCCACCCACGAGGTCTCTCGTGTGGGGAGACTCCGGGAGTGTTGTCTCCCCTCTGGATCTGAGAGCAGTCCCCATGTAAACACCCTCCCTGCGGAGGCTGGGGGAGAGAGAGAGAGAGAGACACATGGAAAACTGTTGTTATTACTCCAGAGGACAAAGGCGTTCACCTCTGGAGAACGCCCGTAGAACATTCAGAGTACCTTTACTCAACGCCCAGCGCGGAGTTATTGGACGGATTAGGAAGAACTGTCTTTTTTATGCAGTGGAAAAACCGAGTCATCGCCAGAACAGAGCCATCATCCCCCTTGGCTCCTGAAATAGTGCAGCCAGAGTAGACCAGAGCAAGGTGTTACTATAGAGCCTGTGTTGGGCCTGGGGTGTTGGGGCTAATATTTGTGTTGGGGCTGGTGTTGGTGCTGGTTTGTTGATTGTTGGGGCTGGTGTGTTGGTGTTGGTGTGTTGGGGCTGGTGTGCTGGTGTTGGTGTGTTAGGGCTGGTGTGCTGGTGTTGGTGTGTTAGGGCTGGTGTGCTGGTGTTGGTGTGTTAGGGCCGGTGTGCTGGTGTGTTGGGGCTGGTGTGCTGGTGTTGGTGTGTTAGGGCTGGTGTGTTAGGGCTGGTGTGTTGGGGCTGGTGTGTTGGTGTTGGTGTGTTAGGGCTGGTGTGCTGGTGTTGGTGTGTTGGGGCTGGTGTGTTGGTGTTGGTGTGTTAGGGCTGGTGTGCTGGTGTTGGTGTGTTGGGGCTGGTGTGCTGGTGTTGGTGTGTTAGGGCTGGTGTGCTGGTGTTGGTGTGTTGGGGCTGGTGTGTTGGTGTTGGTGTGTTAGGGCTGGTGTGCTGGTGTTGGTGTGTTGGGGCTGGTGTGCTGGTGTTGGTGTGTTGGGGCTGGTGTGCTGGTGTTGGTGTGTTGGGGCTGGTGTGCTGGTGTTGGTGTGTTAGGGCTGGTGTGTTAGGGCTGGTGTGTTGGGGCTGGTGTGTTGGGGCTGGTGTGTTGGTGTGTTGGGGCTGGTGTGTTAGGGCTGGTGTGTTAGGGCTGGTGTGTTGGTGTGTTGGGGCTGGTGTGTTGGTGTGTTGGGGCTGGTGTGTTAGGGCTGGTGTGTTGGGGCTGGTGTGTTGGTGTGTTGGGGCTGGTGTGTTAGGGCTGGTGTGTTAGGGCTGGTGTGTTGGGGCTGGTGTGCTGGTGTTGGTGTGTTAGGGCTGGTGTGTTAGGGCTGGTGTGTTAGGGCTGGTGTGTTGGGGCTGGTGTGTTAGGGCTGGTGTGTTAGGGCTGGTGTGTTAGGGCTGGTGTGTTGGGGCTGGTGTGTTGGGGCTGGTGTGCTGGTGTTGGGATTGGCCAGGTGTGTTGGTCTGATCTTCAGGTCTTACAACCCTTAATTCATTTCAGTTGAATCTCTGGTTTATCACATGCGGCCTTCTAGGTGTGTCCAAGATGCTCCAACCTTGTGGTTTTTAGAACAGCCAGTGTTTTCTTTTAATAAACGGTCTTTGCGTTGCGTTTCAGCGTAAATGTTATTGTTGAAGCCTGTGTGAGTGTGTGTGTGTGTGTATATATGCGTGTGCGTGTGTGTGTTTGCCTTGAAGATACTGGGTATCATCCCCATGTTTGTTGATAGTCCTTATCGACCCTCTCCTCCTTCAGTCTGGACGGCTTCATACTCCTGCTGCAGCTTACATTTACATTTAGTCATTTATCAGACGCTCCAATCCAGACCGATTTACGGTAAGTACAGGGACATTCCCCCGAGGCAAGTAGGGTGAAGCCCAAGGATACAACGTCATTTCGCAAGGCCGGGAATCGAACTGGCAACCTTCTGATTAATAGCCCGATTCCCTCCCCGACCCCCTAGCCCCAAGCTGAGAGAAGACCATGCTCCAGGACTTACCTGATGCAGCCTAGTGTTCTAAACACACACTCGCACGCACATGCACAGACGTAGCATACACGCACACACGCATGCACACACCAACATCCTCACACACACACACGTGCATGCATACACACACACCAACACATACACACACACACACTGATACCACCCTAGATTTGCCATCAAATGTATTCTCCACAGACACATTTCCATAGAAACAGTAAGGTAAATAAGGAAATCTACTGTTGGGCTTTGCCATTTCTTCAGCTTACATCTCACCAGGCACTGTGACATGGTTCCCATGACAGCCTCTCTCCAGCGGTGTGGGCGTGGCTTGCCAGTCCCCTGGTTTAGAACGTGGGCTCATGGGAAAGCTATTTTGGGACTCTTTCCTCTTTGGCTCTGAAAACAGCACCCAGGGTCTGTTAGCAGGTGCAACGTGACCGCGCTCCAGAAATAACTCCCATATCAAACACCCGGAGAAGAAATAGGGATTTTTGGATGGAAAAATGAACATCAGAGCAATGAAGTACTATGTATAGTAGGGGATATTTACAACAAAGCAATGCGGACAATGACATGATGGGTGTGATTCTCTTCATAGAAGACAGATATCCTCGTGTTTATGTAGCTGGAAGTCTGAGTTTCTGGTGTCCCAAGTTTTTCTAGTCCGCCGAGATCATATGAGTTATGGCTTTTAGTATCTAGTAAATATACAAGGATAGCTGCATATGTTTATAGAATACTAGACTAAATAGAGATTGGGGATGAATTGGGTAAAAGGGATTTGTAGTAGGAATTGCGTGTGTCCGAAGACACGTTTTTCTGTTTATGTATACGTGCGAGAGGACAGTGAAAGCGGGACACGGAGGGTGCATCGAGAGAAAAGGGAGAGGAGGAGGAGGAAGACAGAAAGAGAGAGAAAAAGAGAGTGGGAGAAAGAGACATGAGAAGGAGGGAGGGAGAGAGACAGATATAGGGAGAGACAGAGAGTGTGAGACAAAGAAAGATTGAGAGAGTAAGAGACAAAGAGAGAGAGAGAGAGAGACAGAGAGAGAGTAAGAGAGAGAGAGAGAGATCGCTCTGAGAGCTGTGAGACCTATGTGACTCTCTGGTCCTCTTTGTGTTTCCCACACAGACTGACACGACTATGGGCTGAATCCCCACCAGCTCGTTCACAAGGGGCTTCGTCATCCAAAGCCACGCCCCGAATCATCCTTCATAGCTCAGTGAAGGCCACAATGTTTGGTTATGATATTACTAAACTTCCCCTGGCATGGTCCCTAGCTAGCTCAGTATCGAAAGGTCATCTTTCATTTTGCATAGAAGCAAACGTTGCCAATGTGCTGGAGGCTTCGCCCTGCGAACGCCATTTTGATCCGTTCATATGTGGGAACTCTTGAACTTTGAACCCGATGTCGGTTGCATTCTTGTTAGTTATTAGGGATTTCCTATCAATCAGTCCAGAACCGGAGTTCAGTAGGTTGTATGTACAGTGGCATGCGTTGCCTCACATTACGTATTGTCCCACCCGCCATGGGATAGTAAAGGGTGGGGGACTGTGGGAATTATCAGATAAAAGACCTTGATCACCTGACCCATTACTTTCCCTATACATCATCGCCATGGAAACACAAACAGACGGACTGGCACAAACCCATATTTCCCCGGCGAGGGCCGCATATATTTCATCCGGAGCCCTGATGCAGGAGTGAATGCTGCAAAGCCTGCCGACGGAGTCACTCTCTCGTTATCAGATCATTCCCATCGTCTTGAATTCAAAACGCGCAGGCGTTTGGCGCGTGACACGCCCAGCTGGCACGGCGGCGAGGAGAGTCAGGAGGCTTCCACATCATCGGGGCCCGTGGAACCACACTGTGTCTCCTTCTATGTGCCTGTCGACGTGGACTATGCAGATTAGGATCGTTGAGAACGTTTTCCAACTTGTTCCGGGTCAAAAACACCGCCCTCCTCTCGGAGGACCGTGGATGTGCTTCACTCTGAGGAGGTGGCGTGTATGTGTGTGTGTCTGCGTGAGCGTGTGTGTGGCTGTATGGATATCCATTCTTCACTCCAGGGTGGCGTTCTGTGTGTTTGTGTGTACGCGCGCGCGCGTGTGTGTGTGTGTGGACGGCAGTGTTTCACTCCAGGGTGGCATGTTTGTCTTTTTGTGTGTGTGTGTGTGTGACAGTGTGTGCCCAGGCTCTCGTCGTGATGCCAGGAAGGCATCCTGGCCAGAGTCCCCTCCCCCCTGGGTCGGTCTGGGTCTCAGGTCCCCCAGGACCTCCCGAGAACACAGGCCCGGCTTGTTTCCCATCTGCTGGGTCCACAAACAGACCCAAACAAACCATCCTGGGTGTGTGGGGGGGGGGGGGGAGGGGGGAGGAGTCGGCCAGCTCCCCTCCCGCTGTCTCAAGGAATACTACTACAGCCGTCCAGCTGCTGCTAACTCCATCAGACCCCCAGCCTCTGGGTCCCTGCGCTGCCTGGTTGGGATCGTGAGGGGGCTTTCCCCTCAAGCACCCCTCCTCAAGCACCACCCCTTCCCCAGTCCCTCAGGCCTCCCCCCCCCCCCGAAGTCCTCCCCACCCCTCAACCCTTCCAGACCCTCCCCCCTCCCTCCCCCTACAGGCTTCTCAGTTTGGACCGCTCCCAGCGGCGTCTTGTTTTGCTTCTTGTTTTTCTTTCCCTTCCCGCTCGGGTCATTCGACGCGGAGAGAGAGAGGAGCGCAGACCACAGACACGAATCCGGCCAGGCGAACGAGCGAGCGAGCCGCCAGAGCCCGGACAACGGGAGGCGCGAAGGTTCACGTGGAAACGGCTCTCGCACGTCCATACGATTTAGAGCCTCGGTACTTAGCGGCTGATTTGTGGGTCCCCAGCCTCGCAGCCCCCCCCGTGACACCATTCTGGCCCAGCAGGGACCAAACCCTGGGATTTCCCATCCCCCCCCCCCCCCCCCCCCCCCCCCCGCCCCCCCCCTGATTTTTCCCAGTCCTGCAGATCAGATAATGGGAATACTAATGTCCCTTATCATTCCCTATCAAGTCCTAATACTCAACCTCCTCTGTGGTCTGTGTGAACTGGCTCCATGGGCCTGGTTATGAATGATCCATGTTCTCTGTCATCCATCAAGGGAGGGCAGGGGGAAGAAAACTCCAGTTCCATTAAGCCTGGAGGAGTAGAGAAGTCTAGTGTCTGAGCTAGTTCGGGGCGAGGCTAAACATAGCCTGCCGTAGACCATTCACTCACAGACACAGGACGGAGGTTCAGTTTGTTGGGGACGGACCCTTTTTTTGGTGTTTTTTTTTTATCAGCCTCTACGCTAACATTGCCCCTCGCTCTGCCACTGTCGACTGCTGTGGTCGTTTCAATGTGCCCTTGACCTTGGGAGGGACGAGTCTCTACTATCCACCCCTAAACCTAAGCCTAAATCGCGACACGCAGATTGGAACAATGTGTCATCGAGCAAGTTCAAATGAAGTAGCTAGACCTCCAGGCAGACTCCAGGTCACGTATCCAGAGCGCAACCCCAGGGAGGCACGGAGAGGAAGACGTGGGAAGTGGGAGCGAGAGCGAGAGAGGACGAGGGAGGAAGGGGACACAGTGGACGGGGACGGAGAGAGGGAAAAGGGAGACAGAGGGAGGGGAACGAGGCAGATAGAAAAGAGAAAAAGAGGGAGATTGATGGAGGGAGACAGATAGATGGAGAGAAAGAAAGGGAGCGAGAGCGAGCGAGCGAGAGAGAGAGAGAGAGAGAGAGAGAGAGAGAGAGAGAGAGAGAGAGAGAGAGAGAGAGAGAGAGAGAGGAGGGGGAGTGAGGCCAGCAGAGCAGAGTACAGGTATGTGGGTAAAGGAACACAGTGTGAGTCCTCTTGCTCCCCCTTGACTCCTGCACTGCCCCAGTCTCCAGGGCTGTGTTTCTCCAGGGCTCTGGGGATGGGGGGGGGGGGGGGGAGTTCTGGGGATGGGAGGGGGGGGGGGTATGGGATACCGTGTTCCCAGCACAGGATCCGGCCAGGAAACCTCCCCTGCATTTCTCGGCGGTCCTGGCCTGATCACTGTGTCTGGCATGGGCCCCCCGTCTCTCCCCCACCATCCCTCCTTCGCCTCCCTGCCTCCCACCCTCCCTCCCTCCTCCTCTTCTTCTTGCATACAGAACACGTCTAGTCTTTGTCGTGGGGGCTTGACCTGACTGGTGTGTTCACTCCTCAAGCATGGAGACAGTGATTAGGCCAGGAGGAGAGAGGGGACCAGAGAGAGAGAGAGAGAGAGAGAGAGAGAAAGAGATAGAGAGAGAGAGAGGGGGGGGGGGGGGAGAGAGAAAGAGAGAGGGAGGGAAATAAAGAGGGTAAAAGAGGTGAGAGAAAGAGAGAGAGGGAGAAAGGTACGGTGAGAGAGGGAGAAAGAGCGTAGGAGAGGGAGAGTAGGTAAGAGAGAGAAAGAGAGAGCGAGAGAGATAGAGCGAGAGAGAGACAGAAAGAGAACGCTCCAGACATTAGATCTTGCTTTAACTCATCAGTATCCACATAATGAAGACGGCATGTGTGTGTGTGTGTTCTGTGGAACACAGTGTCCCGGGGCTCTCTGCTGAGGGTCAGTGTGCTCTTTCTCCCCGAGCAGCAATCCACATCTTTGTTTTCCTCTGAAATGCTAGTCTCTCAAATGAACAGATGACAAGGTTTGCAGACTTTCCTCCTGTGTTTGAAACCTCTCGCAAAGGTCACGCACAGGCACCAACGGTGTAATTGACACTACTGTACATAGCTTGTTAGTTTGCAAATTGGTCGTAAAAGTTCAGCTGATACTTGAGACCCGGGTTCAAAGCCCTCATGGAGTGCGGTACGACTTGGCTGCACCCCCTGTGGACTGCATCATGTCTAGCTTTCGCTTTTGACGGCTTGGTTTTGACAAGGCTCTCATGTCATGTACAATGCCTGCCTCGTTTGTAGTTACTTAACACAACTGCTGTGCTTCATGAGAGTCAAATGGCCCATTATTGGTTTATTAGATGCACATGCGCTGATGATTGTTTACGTCATATGGCAATACATAAAAAAGGTTTATAAACAAAACAACAAAACAACATTCCCAGTGCCCTCCAAGGCCAAGTCGAGTCAGAAGGCCCGTCGCAGTAACGGTGTTCGCTGACCTGACTGTGGGGCTTACTGTAGGTAGTTTATGGTCACAGGGAGGACCAGGGAGGACCAGTGGAGGCCCAGTAGAGGGCAGGTACAGGGAGAGCAGGTCTGAGGGAGAAGGGCCCATGCTGGGCAGTGGCTGAGGCCAGGGAAGGTCCGACTGGACCATGGCCCGGACTGAACCAACATTGTGGGCAAGGGAGAGGCCTGGTGAGGGTCCAGTGGAGGGAGACAGCCAGGGGGGAGAAAGTCCTGGACTGGGCAGTGCTTTGGGGGAGAGGGAAAGGGCAGGGGGGAGGCCGGGAGGGAGGGGGTAGGGAGGGGAGGTGGGGTGGGGGGGGTCTGTTGAGAATCCTCGGGGGCACGGGGGGGATTAGAGGCGGACATCTCTGGACGGGGCTGCGGAGCGTGTGCGGGGGTAATTGAATTTCACGCTCTCTGCCTCCTTCTGAAGTCGTGTAGCAAAGCGGTCATTTGAAAAGAAAGCTATTAGTCAAGCCCCTCTGCAAAGCCCTCGGAGTCTGCCCGTAGGAAATCTGGGATTACCGTGGCAACGACCATCACGGCGCTCCGTCAAAACATAAACATCATGATGAGGTTTGTTGGGGGATATAGATGACAGCGGTACAACATGGACGGCCGAAACACCCAAGCTGCCAGCACGCACGCAATAAGAATGTCATAAACAGTCGGTTGGGCTTTTCGTTCGAGGTGTTTTCATTCCGGTGTTGGATATTCACGCTGTCCTTGGTTTGTGGTCGGGGTCGGATGTTTGAATCACATGTTGCATCCTCGGATGTTTACATTTTCAAAACTGTGGAAGACGGAATAAGGAGCAGAGTCGAGAAAACCTTGAACAAATCAACCCGAAAGGAAACACGACTATTTTCTCTGCCCAATATTACAACTGTAATAAAGCAAAAGTCGCTCCTCATCTGGTGTGGGTTTCGATGTAGCTATTGGGAACGGATCTGTGGTGCTAATCGGTCACTGTCCGAGTTCAATCTTTGCTGTTTGTTGCATGCTCCTCTGAAGTAAACTTCATTCATATGTTTTGTGTCACTAGAAGCTAAGCAGGAAGGGTTCTGGACCAGTGTTGAGATACAACAGGTTTGATGATGATTTATTATTAATTCAATTGTTAAGGGATTGCTTTTGTATCACTAATAAGGTCCAACACTCCATGGAGCAACAAGCTCCGATTTGGATTTCTCCAAATCTTTTGGTCATGATTAGCAAGCGCTCTCCTTCCTGCCCTGGCAGGTAAAATGGAAAACATATCGTGTCAGGTTGAATTCATACGTAGCTGTTGAAAATGTTGATAGGAACCTCGCGGTCCTTCCAGAGCAAACAAACATGAAACTCACTAATCATTAACCGTACTCTGCCATCATTATTTGGATAAATATGATTATTTTCATTATCCTGTTTTTCTAAGTCATATTTGAAAAATTAATTTGGGTGATTGACAGTCCAGGGGTAGTAACGAGGGCTCATAAAGTGGACCTAAATACCAGAACGGTGCAATTACGTGTCTATTTCCAGACTCGGGAAACATACCCCTCTGCATCTTTTGTGTTGTTTCAACATCTGATTTGTGAACTGATAACGTTTGAGATGCCTAACGCCTACTGAGATGTGGATAGGCCTGAATCGTGTCTCACTGTTACCATAGCGCATTTATTTTAGGAAGATGAAGAACGACTTTGTGTTTGTTTAGTTATGCAGAATCGGGGAAAATAAACGTTTCAATGCTGCGTTAACCCAGAAGAAACAGCTGCTTCTCAGTGCCGTTGTCCCAGAACCTACGCTGTCACTCTGCTGAAGTCTGTGTATTGTTACCATACATGTCACGTTGACTGGAACTAACCACTTGGCTACAAATACATCTCAGTTGTTTCACTTCACAATCATAATAGCCTATGTTGTTTCTGAACCAGACAGCGTTTAGCCTTTGGCTACAAGGATATTCTCTACACCTGGATAGCCATATAATCCTCATAGTTTGTTAATCCTTCAAAATCTGTATAACAATCCACCAGATCTGACAGTAGTTATTAGTTTCAGCCATGCCTTTATGATGACGTTGTCCACCACGGAACTGAGCCCTGTTTGATACAGACTGTGTGGGTCTCAGAACGGCCTGTAGGTTTGTTGTTGTTGAATCAACAAATTAATCTTGTGATGTTATCTGTACAAAAACAGGTTAACACAATAATTGTTGCCAACATGAAATCCAACAAGCCATGAGACGGATTGTTGATTTTGATTTGAGGATCTCATTGGTTTGCGGTATGTGGACAGCGGGAGTTTACCTTCAGAGAGCCAGCTGTGTATCAAGTTAAACAGTTTAGACTGCGTAGCGCAACCGCTTTCATCAAAGGTTAGAGCTACGTGCATGGAAAAAGAATGAACCTTTCTGTGGAATATGTTCAAGGGGACCCAAAAAAAAAAATCATCATTTTGTCACCTTGTTTGTGCAAGGTGCTGCTCTGATAAATGATCTCTCCCCCCCCGTCTTCAAAGGGGTGAGACATTTCTGCGGCTCGCATCGAGGACATGCTCCAGAGCTCCCAGGCAGATCCCACCAGCACACAGAGAAACCCAGTAAACCCAGACGCTGGAGCGATTTCGCAGACTTTTGCACTCAATCTTCGAGATGTGCGAACTTGTTCACCGAGAAAGACTTGGCTCCCTGTCGGCCTCAGCACCTGTGCAAAGGTTCTGGAAGGTGGTGTGGCAGGACATTCGTTAACGACGATCGTTGTCGTACGGGGAAGGTGATTCTTACCTGATGGGGGTTATATATATATCTTTATATATAAAGATATCAGGTGTTTTTTTTTTTTTACCATTCTTCACGTGTATTAGTTTAAAACCAATTATGTCTATTAGGAGATAAAGTGTTTAATATTGGATAATTTGCTACAATAAAAAAAAAGTAATGAGAAAACCGTTTCCAGACCAAACTTTTAAACTGAGTTAAGAACACCAGGTTCCTAACCGCACTTTATAGAACTAGAAAGGATTCTATCTGCAGTGTTGTTTTCCTGAGTTCCAGATGATTCCAGACATCTTGAGTTCAGGATCGTCCTAGAACTGTGCTCCGAAGAAGTCCCATGAGTACATCACAAACCTGCCTTCAACCCTCTTAGCCTTGCTAGACAGACCTTACACTCGTTAGCTGATTAGCAGCCAATTAAGGGAGGGGGGGGCAGGTTTCAACGTGACACCTCTGTTTGTTTTCTCCTTGGCTGGTGTGCTGCGCTGAACTCTACCATCCGTGACTATCCTGTGGATCACTGCCCACAGTCCCCGTAAACACAGGGGGGCTTCACATGACACACACACACACACACACACTCGGCGACTTTACAGGGAGAGAGAGCTTTTTGATGGGATGATTTGCACAGTACTAAATCCAACATGGAGTATCCAAAACGTGATTTACTGCCCATCTCAAAAGTGATCTTGTTCTTTGCCCAGACGATGAATCACACCTTCTGGATTCGGCCCCCTTTATCGAAATCAAATCACGGTGATGGTATAAATCAGTGGGGTAGTATCCTGTCTGTCTAGAAGACCAACAGATGTTGGAAGCCGCTGAGCACCGGCTTCACCAGCGAACTTGACAGTGACGTCAGGCCCCATGTTGGACCGATTCCCCGGGAGACATTAGAATGAAGACACGTCTTCGACCGTATCTCCGTATCGCCCGCTCCCCATCTTGGGCCGCTTATCCGAGCCGCGCGGCACGCTCCGGCCAATCGCGGCCGTGTAACGCCTTGTCTCGCAGCTCCGACACAATCACCTCATCTCATCACCCGCGCTCTCCGCTCAGCAAAGCCCTCCCCCCCACTCCCAGCGTGTCATCCTCTCTTCTCTCTCCCTCCTCCTCATCCATCCCTCCCTCCCTCCTCCTTGTGTTGGAAGTGGAACACTAATGTCCAGGAATAGAGCTTGGGGAGATAAGATGACGGGACACGCGTCAGAACCAGTCTTTTGTTTCCACCTGAGCCAGAGCCCATTAAACACACCAGACTGTGGCTAGGCTCTCTGACCTGTGCGAGGACTTGTGTTGTGGGTTTCTGCGTTTGCATGTTTACATGCGTGTGTGTGTGTGCACATGATATGCAGTCTAGCCTGTTTCTTGTCACACAAACCTGGAATCCGTTTGTTGATGTTGGATCCGATCTGAAGACAAATAGACACCTGCTATGGCCGCTAGAAAGAGGACCACTTGTTGAAAGCTGCCACTTGTAGCGCAGTGTTAGACTGGTTGTTTGTCCTGTATTGAAATCAGAACGACAGAACAATCTAGGTTAGTAATGCTTTGGCATGATAGAGGAACATTTTGAACAACCATATAACAACACGGTGAAAGAACTGCATTTTTGACTGTTTGCTAATCATTGGTTCTTGCCAATTAGACAAGACGCTATCACCATATTAGTCCCGGGGCTCGTCGCACATCGAGATATGTTTCAGTGTCTTTCTCTGTAAATCTGTAGAGTCATTTATTCTATTACGAATGTACAATTGAAACACCAGGATTCAATTTAGATGACTTCACCCCCTTGAAATTCTTTCGGTACTTATCTGCACTGAATCTCTGTAAACACACGAGTCGTAGAAGACGTTGCCCATTACACAAATGTAAGAAAACAATACAGATTGAAAAATCCGCCAACCGAGATTTGGGGTGTTTACATTATAAGCATATGCATTTTTGTACGCACGCAAACACACATACATGCATAAACACATCCACCAACCCACGCACGCACACACACACACACACAAACTTTCGAGGTAGACACACATTCCATGAAGGTCAAACAATATCTGAATCATCCTCCATGGAAAAAAACGATTTGTCCTCTTCTCCATAGAGGACTGCACAGTTGTTCTCGTCGTCCCCTCGAAACACCCCCTTAAAAGAGAGCAGCACATCGTCGGTCTCACCTCCGCCTTCAAAACTGTCCGATAAATCCGCCCCGGCTTTGATCTCCGAGACCTCGTGGATCTGGCAACCTCGGGTTGGACGTTCACAGCTCCAGACACAGATATTCATAACCACTCCTGAGAGAGACGTTTGGAGGACGCCGGCATCATAAAGGCGTGCGCATGGTCCTTGTCAGGAGGCGACCGGGAGGGCTTGTTATGACCAGGAGCCTCTGTCGCTTCTCACGTGCGGTGCGACGGAATGTGCCGGCGATCAGGGGGGATCTTCTCTGCCGTCTGTCGACGGCTGGCGGGCGTCAGCGGCCGCGGATCGCCCTGGCACGGGGGCTTTGCCAGGCAGAGACTTTGGGAAGTCACATAGATGTGCCGTGTGCTCGGTACCATTGTCTGGGAGGGTTTACGTGTATGATTTTCTTTCATGATCGAGTGTGTGTAACTGTGCGTGTGCGTGCGTGTGTGTAAGACTGTGTGCAACTGTGTGTGAACGATGGAGTGTGACATACGGGTGTATGAATCGCTGTCGGGGAGTGGTTTTCATCAAGTCCTGCTAGTGTATGATTCTCTGTCATGATAGAGTTTTTGAGACCGTGTGTGTGTGAGTGAGTGTGTGTGACATACTGGTGTGGGATTCAAAAAATGTTTTAAGAGACTTTCATCAACTCCTACTATTGTACCGTATTGGTCCCTTGTCTCTTCACAAGTTGGGAGTTCATTGGTCTCCAGTCTATACTGTCTCCAGCTGAGATAGGGTGCGTTTGATTACAAGTCTCTGACAGGAGCTTTGCAGCACAGCCATCAGCCATCCCATTAGCTCTGCGAAAGCTCTTGGTAAGCCTCAGCTCGAGACGGGACGCTTGACTTGTCTGTTGCCCCGCGCGTTGCCGAGGCTGCGTTGGAGCTGCGTGGCATTCTTCAAAACATATGAAACTCGACCGGGGTGCCAGCGCTAAGCGGCACAGACTCGCCCATTTGAAAGTAAACTGACACTAATTGTAAGAACGTTTAACTTAATCAGGGTTCTCGTCCAAGGAACACGGAAGAGTGGTGAGGTCACGGCTGGTGGAACTCTGTGGGGTTGCCAGGTTTGCTAACCCTTCCCCCCCCCCCCCGAAGGGTTCCTGATGTTAGACTTGAACAAGACAGGAAATGTGTTCGGTGCCACTCATAATTACGGGCCACGCAGCTGCTGTTTCCTGAGCCGGGTGGGTTTGTTTTTATGGCTGGATGTGCTTCAGGAGATGGTTACGTTTGAAACATTTAAAAGCCAATAGAAAGTGAGTGACACGTCATGTCTGGAATGCAGTGTGTAATACTCACTGGAAAGGAGGGCAGCATTTTTTGAAGTTAATCCAAGTAATTGTTGAACATGTTTTGATATATGTGTATATGTATATATATATATATTTATTTATTTATTTTTTAAGAAACATTTTATCAACAAAAGACAAATATCATGAGGATGTAATGTACTGGAAACGCAGACTAACGAGAGCAAAATCTTGTTCCACAAGAACGGCACGAACACTGTTACCATAACAACCCTAATCTGGTAAACTGACTGTATAGATAAAAAAAATTAAAAAACTCACATACGGTATAGGCTGAACGCAGACAAAAAGCAGATGTTTACATTGGTTCTGTTATGTCTGGACGTTCAGTTTTGAGTCTAGTTCTGTCAGGCTCAGGTGCTCCCAGATTCCTAGTAGCAGGTCTGCTGGAGCCCACTGCAGAATCAGTCAAAACGTCCCCAGCGCCGAGTAACAGATGGGGGTTATCGTAGGACAAAACAGGCTTCAAAGAGAAGCTTTGCTCAGTCGTCTGCCCAGTGAACCTGGTGTGTGAACAGGGGTGAAGTCCGTGGGTCTACGTTATGTCATCTTAACGAGAGAAAAGTGAGTGTGCCTCAACAGATTGCCGAAGGGGAATCTTTTTGCGAAACACGTCGTCAGAAAACCTCAGTGAAGTCTGGGATGAAGTGTCGGCGAGGCGATTGGCTCGAATCGTGTGGATTTGAATTATTTGTGCGCCGAGGTCAAACCAAACGGTGGAGATACCGGCGCTGTTAGAGTACGGAACTATGTGTTTCTGGCTGTACGCCTGTGAGGTCTGGACGTGTTGAGCGGTACATCGTTACGGCTGGCCATGACGTTGAAGGGGTTCGTACGGACTACCTCATGTAAATATTGCTACTTATGGATGTGGATTCCCAAAAATGACATCATGGAGGCCCTTGGTATTAATAGGACTAATAACATTGGGCTGAACTGAACTACAACTCGACCCGGCCCCTCGTCCACGACGGTGACGCACACGGTGTTCCTGTGCCTCCTCTTCACACCCCATACTCGGCTACTGGATTGTAGCGTAGCTTTTCTCAATGACAGAATACGGACATTTGTTTCAAAGCTGTGTGGAAACTGTCACATCCATCACGTTGACCTCAATTAAAACATGCTGCTTTTCAAATCCGTCACATATACTTCAATGAAGACATGCTGTCAACACACGCACCATCCCCCCACACACACACATACTCAAAGCGTATTCTGATACAGTCGAAAATCATAGTTATCTAGCCGAGATCAAAACAAGTGCGGGATCATGTATCCAGGGAGCGCTGCGATTCTCCTGGAATGTGTGTCTGAGATGTTTAAATAAGGGTGTTTAGGTTTGTTGCAGTGTCTGCAGGTGTGGCTTCTCAAACCCTGCCCCGGCGGTGGCTAACGCTTGATAGGTGTAAGCAGAAAATCCACTTCCTGTCCTAGGCCCAAGACTGGACGCTCCAAAGCACAGTTAGTTATTTCATGATTTACTTTGTTCATTTGTTTGTTTGTTGGTAAGTCAGTTAAGTCAGTTAAGTCAGTTAGGTAGTTAGTAAATGCCGTTTTTTAAGCCTGCCTAGTCAACAGAAGTGTGTTAGTTTGCGTTTTTCGTTGGATACCGTTGTAAAATCCCTCTCAGGGTTGCAACAGTGGTTAGCTCTTTAGCTTGTTCCTCGGGTAAGTGAAATAACTTTGGTTAGCTCTTTAGCTTGTTCCTCGGGTAAGTGAAATAACTTTGGTTAGCTCTTTAGCTTGTTCCTCGGGTAAGTGAAATAACTTTGGTTAGCTCTTTAGCTTGTTCCTCGGGTAAGTGAAATAACTTTGGCTCCCTTTGCTTCAGCCTCGGGGCAGCGCAGACGTCCAACGACTCGACGAGCATAAAACACTGCAAGTATAGAATAGGAGCTATTTACAATCCATCACAATGTTTAACTGCCGCGGTCGCCGTCCCAAGCAGGTGGAACCGTGTGAGCGCGGCGCAGCAGCAGGCCACATGCGCACGGGGCATTTCTGCCGCGTACATCAAGCGTTCGAGAGGCCCGAGGGGCCCGACTGTACTCGAAACGGGCGGACACACGGCCGTCATCTTGAACGGAACTCGTTTATTTGGGTCTTTGGTGGCGATGCCGCCCTTTCGGAATGGCGACACGCGACGGAACAAAAGCAAAGCCGGTACACAGTAGCTTCTCAGCTCTCAGCCTGACAAACAGAGCCTGTATTAATGGTCAACAGGACCTTTTCGGAGTTGCCGTACGGAAGAAGCCGGGGAATGCATGGGACTGCATGAATGGAAAGTGGCAGAGTGGATTCCAGGGAGGTCTGTGGCTGTTTTTCTAGTGATGGGCATGGCGCGTTAGAGCTTGTCACACAAAGCCCGGTAGAAGTACACTCTCTGTAAACTTTCCAGGAGCTTTTTAAACACAACGAGCGCCAGCCTGCTGAGCCAGAGATGGGCTCAGCCCCCAAATGTCACAGTCACACACACACAGTCACACACACACACACAGTCACACACACACACACAAACACGCACTCACTCACTCACACACGTCTACGCATCGCACATTACACACTCGCGCGCGCACGCACACACGCACACACTCACATCACACACGCTCGCCCATCGCACGCATGTCTTAAGATTATACGGTTTCTTTGTATTTATGTTACCTTATGTATTTAGATTACACGGCTTCTTTGTGTCGAGCAAGTTAAACACCAAGGCCGTCCGTCATGTCGCCAGCAGGGAGTCTGGGACGGAGCAGGGAGAGGAGTGGCCTCTGCCAGTAGGTGTTCTAACATCTCGCACACACCGGAGGGTTAAGACAGGACAGACACCCGTCCTGTCGTAGGACACATCAGATACCATCTGCGATTGGTCCATTTGCACTTAGAACCAATCCGAGCCCTTCATGCATCAACGGCGTTTTATATGTTCACATACAGCCATTTGTGGCGCAGAAGAGTTTTGATTTGTGTGCAGTCGGACGCTGAGGATGACTTCTGGTTCATTCAGGAACAACTGTTCTCTCATGAAGAACTTCATAAAATAATGATTTACAGAGTTGATGAAATACTGATCTACTGAATCTGTCGTTCCATCGAACTTTAACCCAGGTGACATCAGAACCAAGACAAGAAGACCATCAGAACATCTTGTCAATGTGATCATCTCCTGTTTATTGTTAAGTTTAGCGAATATTAAGAGCTTAACCTCGAAAATTGACCTTCTTTTGACCTTTTTATGGCAAAGAACATCAGTTCCTTCCTGTGTAAATAGGAGTTCACTTTCAGATTGGCATTCCACCCTAAAAACCCTGGTTCTCAATGTTCCTGCGACTTGGACCAAATCTAATCCTAAACCACGGGTTCATGGTCGAGTCCTCGGCTCTTACTTCTGACTTTAGTATCTTTCATGAATGATAGTTCATGTTTTAGCTTTTTTTTTGGGGGGGGGGGGGGGTGGGTTCTAGAGTTGTGTGCACGTAGCTCTGCAGTTCATCTTCATTTCTCAGCGGTCCTGGTGGAGCAGTCTGTTCTGGACCAAGGAGCTGCAGATCCTACACTGTCACAGACACACACAATGCACACACACACACACTATTACACACACCATCATACTCACACTGGTACACACACACACACACACTGGTATGCACACTATCACACACGCACAGCTACACACACAGCTATAGTACACACACACTGTTGCACACACTATCACACTGACACACTGTTCCAGACGCTCCGTCTCATACACACACACAGCTACACACATGTTGTAATGCACACACAGTTCCCCACACACGCACGCACATTGTTTTACACACGCTCTTATCGTACACACACACACACACACACACACACACACACACACACACACACACACACACTGCATCACATGCACACTCCATCGCACACACTTTCACACACACACACTTTATCAGACTCACTGCGTTCCCCACGGCAGCAGCCGGGAGATATGCTGGGACAAGGGAGCATCCCTTACTGTGTATCATTAGCAAAACATGTCAAACACAACACGGTTTACTCCCCCAGGCATAACCAAAGGGCCTGTGTGTGCGTGTGTGTGTAGGGGGGTGGGGGGGGGGTCAGTATGTGTTTGTGTCTTAGTGTCAACTGGTGTGTATGTGCGTGTCTGAGCGTGTCTGCGTGTATGCGTAGGTGTGCGTCTGGCAGTGTGCTTGTGTATGTGTTTGCGTGTGTTTGTGTGCAGGGAGGCTGAGTGGTGCTTGGACAGCATAGGATCCCTGGCTCTAGCCCCGGCTGGGTCTGGGTGACATGCTGGAAGGGAACAGCAGAGGTGCGGCGAGGATTTAGGAGAGACCAGCACCGGCACGTTGACCTCCCCGTGTCGACCACCCCTCTATCTCTCTCTCTCTCTCTCTCTCTCTCTCTCTCTCTCTCTCTCTCTCTCTCTCTCGGGGGGAGATGATCATTCGGTAACGTCTGGTCAGTGTGCTTCGCGAGGGAGATGGTGCGGAATCCAACTCCTGGCCCCAGAAACGTGGATGTTCTAGCAAATTCATCGCCGTCACAACACGTGCCAGTGTCTTTGATGTCCCCTCGCTGAGATCTGGTGCTCGGGACGGGGGGGGGATTGGGAGATGATGGATTCTGAGACGGCGTGTTTGTCATAACACCCCCTGGACACATCTGGTGAACTGTGAAGTATTAACGGATTCTCTTCTGGAATATCTTAATCTTTTCTGGCATCTTTGGCCAGACGAGACGCGAGGAGGCTCTCGCTCCGCGGAGTATTCCAGATATTTTCGGGCCTGGGACATCTTTCACTGTTTCACTCTGAAACTCCCCCCCCCCCCCACACACACACACACACACAAAAAACAGTGTTGATGAAAACCCCGTGGCTTCAGTTCCTTCGCGTGATTAATGTGCGTGAGGAGCGTCTGGCTAAACAGTTTTGAAGGAGGAGACCACTAGAAGCGCAGCTGCATTGTTCCTCTCGACACCCACCGTGACTCCCGGTGTCCTCTGGTCACGCCCTCTCCACCCCTCAAGACGTGACCTTTTCTCTCTGCGGCGGAACGGACCCTTTTGCCCACAGGAGGGGATCCGAACCTGCTACGTCCTGGTCTGCGGTCAAATGCTCGGACCTCGAAGCTGTACCTATCCCCCATATGGTGCATGTAGAGGACTTCGAAGCGCTTCGGAGTTTAGTCTCTACAGTATACACGGCAGAAGCAGTAGCTCCGTACAGAACGTACTCCCCAACCTTAAAAACAGCTGTTTTGTGTTCTCTCAAAGTTCTTAAAAGACCGTTTGATGGTATTTTAAAGATACAGATGTATTAAGGTTTCGACGGGTTCACTTTAGTGGCCATCATCGGGGCCTTCCCCAAACAGTTAGTGAGTCACAAAAATGTTCCCATTTATTTACAGTTTACGCAACTAAACAGTTATGGTTACCTATCGTTGTTTATTTAACCATGCAACCTCTCAACTTTCTCCTGCCGTTTCCATTGCTAATCTCCCATAAGTTACCTCGGCCCTGTGTATGCATCGACTGTCACCCTCTGCTTTTAGGAGGCTCCTAGACTAAACCACACTGGTCATAAAACAGGTAAAAGTAACAAAAAGCTGGGTTTGTTTAATATGCCTCCAAATGAATAAGCTTAATAATCCTTTTGTTGAATGACCTCAAATAAATCGGGTGTTTTTTTTTTCGTTCGTTTTTTTAAGGGGACAAAGTGTACTCGTACAGGTTGGCGTCGTTTCGGAGTGCGGCCACACTGGTTCTCAAAGTGTTGGCTTTGTGAAGGGGTTGTGGTTTGGGTTAGGTAAGCGCTCTACTCAGAACGTCAAGAGCGATGTGAAACGGAGCAAACGTCCCACGCACGCCCATGACGTGGCGTTGAAGGCTTCGAGGTCTGTTCTAAAACAGGCCTCGACTGTTTTTTTCCCCCCGCATTAAAGATCCCATTTACTTTCGATTGAAATGTGCTCAAGTGCGCACGGTTGAATGTTTGAAAAACAACAGAGCAGGGCGATATTGTGGAAACGGTCTCTCTGGCTCTACAGATCCTTTATATCAGTCCGCTCTCCTGCTACACTGTTGAATATCAATGAAACAAGCAGCAAAGGCATATTTGCACTCCTCATCGCTACCTACTTGAACCTTTCCGTAAGCCGAACCTCTATAACTCTGTCATCGTTTATGAATCGCTAAAACAGAGGGCCGAAGAAGAAAACGAAACGACGAGAAAAGGAGAGTAGAAGAACGGAAGAAAAAAAACAAAACAAAAAAAACAAAAAGAAGAACCGCCAGGCTTTTCTGGATAGTTCTTCAGAAGATGGTGTTTAGAGGCTTGGAATGGGTTGTGCCGGGAAACGAGAAGCCTGCAGTCTTTTACGACGTTGTCTTGTCTGTCATTTGGCCCCTGGCTTTCCCAGCTTAGCAAACACTCCTGTTATATTTTCCGTTTGAAACAGCGGAGGGGTCACCAGTACGGAGGACTGTGTCAGCCAAAGCCAGATGGGGTTTTCCTATAAACAAGTGTACAGGCAGTATTTAAACAGTCTGTGGCACCTGACGCCATAACACTCATGACACTCTGTTTAGTGGCCAATGTTGCCATAAGTCACTTTGGAGAATTAAGTAAATATTTCTAATATGGCCATGCCATTGTTTATTATAGAATGGCAAAAGGTCTAAATCTTGCCAAATCCTGCGTTAAAAAAAATCATTTAATAACAGCTTGTCCGTGATGAAGCGCGGCGGACGGAGAAGTGGTACCTATTCTGGATTGGCCCGGTCTATTTACTTTCAAACAAATCCCCAAACACCACCTTTTTCAACACGCTCTCCCCTCTCCCAGCGTGCACAGTCTCAGGTCGGACTCCTCTATTACACAAACAGCTTGGGGGGGGGTTAAAAGCCTGCAGGACCCTCTGGTTTGTCAGGAGCAGCGGTCTCACGTGAATCCTTCACCGTGCATCACCCCCCCCGCCGCCCTGCCACGTAGTCTCAACCCACACTCGCGGTAGCACCCAGTGACTGCAGCACATGGAATCCCGTGTTCATTTAGCAGATGCTAAATTGATTGACCTGATTGGCTCTTAGGAACGGTCAGCGTGGATGCATGTGAATTGAGTGTTTCGAAGTCGCTCGGATCAGCTCAGCATGGCTTGTTCTCTCTGTCATGCACGGTTCCCTTTCAGACATTCATACTGATGTTGTGAGAAACAAATATATAAATACAGCATACATTATGGTTTAGCTCACGATGAAGTCTTTTTTTATGGTTCAGCTACACGGGGTCTGTTTAGGTGTAGGGAGACGGAATATGGCGTTGCTCAAAAGGCTAAAACAACTTCATTGCAACATTGTAATGTCAAATGAGCTTTGCAAGAGCTCTGGTAGGACTCATAGAAGGTGGGAGTTTAGTAATTAGCTCAGTTGGAGAATCCCTATATTGATTGCATCGTAAATCCTCAATCATGAGTGGAAGTCCTGGACTAACCCCAACATAAATACGACAAGCCATGAAAACCTGCCGTAAATCTGGCCTGGCCTCAACTCAGCTGGTGGTCCCTCGCTAGACACACACACACAGACATGGGCACCCCACACACACTCTCTCTTCCACACACGCGTAAGCACACACATGCACACTCACACACGCAGCCACGTATATACATGCATGCGCACACACACACACACACATAGTGCAAGAGAACGAGGAAAGAGACGAAAGGAAGGAAAACATTCCAGTCAAATAAATAATTTGTCAATAGGTTAAGAACAGGAGGCTGATTGAGCGGATTAGATGTGAGTCCTGTATACAAAAATGACACTCCACCCTTCGTAAATTAATCAAGATAAAACTAAAGTTGCATAACTTCCCACACGATCCTGAGAAAAAGAACCCGTCATAATTTGAATTTGCCAAGTATCAAGTGACTTTTTTTATGGGAATAGTTTCTGGACGTTGCCTGTTGTAGTGTGGTTTGCACGGTTGAGATTAGCAATACTTAGTTTATAATAAAGAATAGTCGTTCTTGGGGGCACCACCTCTGATTCGTGAAAGGGACAGAGGAAACCTTGTTTAATAATATTGAATAATAGCACTCGTAATAATCAGTCTAATCTTAAGTAGGGAATTCTATGAAAGTAGAGCAGATCATATAACGTGAGAGATACGCGAGTATTATACACAATGATTTATTTAAGATAATGAAATTATAGTGAACACATACCAGATAAGTTATGGGTTAGTTGGGCTAAAGCAGTACAGTAGGCCTAAATTCTAATGAGAGCGCACTACACAATGGCTGCGTAGAGCGCGTGTGGAGGGGGAGGGGAGAGAGAGAGTGAGGAAGAGGTACAGAGGAAGAGGCTTCTATAGTAACAATGGACGATCAATAGCAACTGACCTAACGATGGTCAAGTTAAATCATTTGTAAAATACAATCAAACATCGACAATTCAATCACAACATGCCAATATGTCACAAGTAAGAAATATTGCAAATCGCAGTTACTTTTGTCGGTTTGAAGAACGGAGTCAATGGTTCGTTATATCCAACGAATAGGAAACGGAATCTCTCGTCAAAGTTCCGGGCGCAAAGTGAATATGCAGGTTATGAGGTAAAGGTTAGGGAGTGACGCGTTCACCCCAAGTTAATCCTACGAACAAGCGGGGGTGATTGTAAGTTCGGCGATTTTATACTCCAAAGAACAGGGGGTCATCCGTGTGAAGGTGACCTCTCTCATTGGTCAGTTACTTCCACCTGGGCGTCGTCTTGAGATCTGCCCAGAGGTGTGAAGTGGCTGATAGTTTAAATTCCATTATCTCAAATGTCCATGAAATGCTTAAACTTCAGAATAGAGCAATACAACGTTCATAACTGGTTTTGTTAGTATGATACAATTATTTTGATATCAAGATTGACTGATTTAACTATATCTGAAGGGGAGTTATAATCAAACATCAATTAAACACGTTCTAGGTAAATGAGAAAACACACATTATAACACATCGACTACTGTCATTGAATTAGTGTCCATGAGCCATGTAGTCCTTGAGAAATATGTTTGTAACTCCACGAAAGAAAGTTCTCCCTTATACTCCATTGTCTGATACTGTGTGACCATGTGGTCTCTGTTCCTGACCCCATGCTGGGTCAGGGCTTTTGAAGCATCTTCTGGGAGATAAGGACAAAAGGGGGAAGGACCCTTCCCCCTTTTCGGGGGTAGGGAAAAGGTGTGGATGGTACCAAGCTTTGTCTGTTGACTCTCTGCTACACTGTGTTTTCCATCACATGGCTTGGTAGGGCAGCCCAGGTAATGAAGAGGAAAAAGCTGTCGTCCAGAAGATGTAGTAGATATCATAAATCCCTGTGGGTGAGCTCTAAAGTGACAGCACTTTCTCTCTCCAGGCTGTTAGTTGCCACAGATTGGGTAACACGAACGTCCTTCTGGAACTGCATGGATCGATGAGGGCTGATAACCCTGGTGAAGTGCTGGAGTTCTGCTACGTGGCAGGTCTTGATGGATCTTCAAGGGGCCTGGCTTTCTAAATGTGTTTACCCAGTGCCTGTTCCGTCACTCTGGCCCACCAGATAGCATCGGCCGAGGGGACAAGTTTTGTTCTTTTTTTTTTTTTTTACTGCTCTGCGATTGGTGGCTCTGACACTTGAAACTGTTTACCGTGCCCGGTTGCTGAGATGTGGTTCCTTAGCGACGTCGCTGGTAAATATAAGCCGCTTTTTAACTCTGATTACTGACTTAACGTTCGAACGTATGTGTAACCTGTCACGCCTGTGACAATTATTATTTAAACTCAATGTACACAAAATGTTTGGACTGGTAAAGGTTCGTCTACTGAGCAGAATTTTGGAATTAAAAAACCTCAGCACACAGAGGTAGATTTTAGAAAAGGGTAAATCCTGACTTGTATTTCTTTCAAATAAAATAATAAATGGCATGTGCATCAAGCACTTTGCAACAATTGGAGATCAGCACAATAATCGTGCTGTGTAGCAATATACAGAGGAATAATTATACAAGTCAGATAGGAAAAATAAAACAAAATACAATTCAAAATATCCTCTCTTAATACCTTGGGTGCACCCTATAACTATGACCAATCATAGGTCATAAACAAAATAAAAACAGATCTCAGATCAATGTGTATATAATTATGAACATTTTTAACACCTCTTATACACTTTCAAATATAAAATCACGTTGCTCTAGGATCTGGGTTAGCTCGCCATCAAAAGTGTTCAATGTTCAAAGATGTTTATCTCCAAGAAGAAAAAAAACAACCTATTATATAAAACAGGTGTAATTATAATCAACAACAATATTTAATATACGAACATCAATCATCCATTATCTATAATTATTATTTTAATACACAGCTTCACCAACAGAGCACGTTTTCATTAACAAGACAAAATGAACGCTCACCGATCCGATGCAGTCCGATTTATGCATCCCACTAAGCACGAAATGGCGGCGCACACACATGCATACACACTGCATATGTGACGCGGAAAGAAAATAACAAAATGAGAAACCCCTTGGCAATTAATATCAGACATCATGAAAATAAACAAAATCCTACACAATAGAATATTAACATTACTTCAGTGTAGTTTCACATTCAGCAAATGTGTAGCAACGTGGTCGCTCTTTCATCTAGCTTGAGCGAGCTAAGATTCCTATGTGGCTGCTCTTTCATTTAGCTTGAGCTAGCTAAAATAAAGTAGATAACAACTTTGTGAGTTTACTCACCGATTCAATGAAATTCGGAACAAGATATCACTGGTATTAAATCACCCCAACCATTATTAGAACATTAAAACTTTGGTTTCTTCAGTCTAACAACGGGTCTCTCGTAAAAGGCCTCTTGTAACCGCCTGCCCTCCGTACACTGAGCGTGAGCGGAACTCTCCAATTGAAAGGGTTTATCTAAATTAGTGCAGCGCTGTCGATTGGTTGGGCTTCTGATTGACAACCAATTATGCCACTAAAATAAGGGATTTGTGTTTGCATCATCCTTCAGTTTAATAATTTGTTTCCCCTTTTTGTGCATTTGTTTCTTGCTGTTCACCTTATTGTTATTACACATGCTTTTTCGAGTGACCCAAATTCACATGGGTTACATATGCACTTCTGGTCCTCTGTCTTCTGCTGTTCTTTCTGTGGGCACCGTTGATCGTTTGGGATGAAAGCATCTACTTAACGAATCAAATGTCAAACGTATACACGTGCATACTAATACGGCCCAGTGTCATGGCCTACAACTTGGATCTACCGTATCCACGGTGATATAACAGACCAGAAGTCAACCTTGTGGATCACTTTCTGACATTGACCATAGGGTTGGTAACATGTGAGCTACACACACTCATCTAGTGTTTTTGGGACAGGGTTAATGGGTAGAGCATGTGCCATGTGAGCTGAGGTCCCAACACAGTGGCCCTGGTTCGATTCCAGCTTGGGCCTTTTCCGCAAGTCATCCCCTCTCTCTATCCCATACATGTCTTGTGATCTCTGTCCAATGAAGCCAATCAAAAGCCCCCAAAATACCTCGCACTTTTGTTTTTTGACTTTTCAAACACGAGAAACCCCTTAAGCTTCAGTTGGAACGATTAAAGTCACCTCAGTGGACAGGTGAGCGGCTCATGGAAATACGCTCACCTGGCGACACGTTTTTACGAGGGCACTTAAACGTAAGATGAGGAGCGGAAGGTTTTTTTTTTTCAACGCCGCGTTACGCAATCTTCCGCTCTGCCCTTATCGCTTGTGGCCGAGCAGGTATCAAAGACATGCATCTGTCTTCTGTCTCTCGACCTATCCACTGCCATCTCTGCCCCGAGTTCAGTTGTCACTCGGTATAAATTTGCCAGGGTGGGCTCTATCTGTGTGTGGGCTTCCGAGCGGTCCCATCAGTTAAGACCTCATGAAAGAGGTTCTTCTACACGAGGCATGTTTTCTGTTCTCCTTTTAAAGGCAGATCAAGTGTTGTCTTGTTTCTGGTAAAGGCCTCCGTTTGTTATTGTTTCCCCTTGGGGTTATGTTTACGCGTGGCGTACAGAGCCGGCGTCCCCGCCCGCTCGACGGTAGATACGCGCGTCTCCGCACGCGCGTCAAGACATCAGACGAGACGCAGCGACCGGCGGTTTCTCTTGAAAGCAGATTAGAGCGACTCCTTTACGAGAAAAACTTACCTCAGATACAGGGCGAGGGTCAAGGGTCGTGGTCAGACTTGGGTCAGACTTCTGCCCAGAATAACACAAGCAAGGCACACGTATAACTGTTCTAGAAGAGAATGTGTAATATGAAATTACATATGGCTCGTTAAGTGGGCTCGAATCAGAGAGCTGCGTCGTTAACAGCCATGGAAAAAGACCTCTCTGGGACCATTAGTTTAACTTGTAAAAGATCCCCTGGCGGATTTCAACCTCTTTATGGATGGATTTCCAATTTTTTTGTTCTCGCGCGCCGTGTTTTCTTTTGAACTGATCATTTCATTACTCGCAGCGTTCCACAGTTCCGCATCCGCGGCCTTCCCTTCGGAGCTCTCGGCGAGCGAGCCGTCCGCTAGCCGGGTCTGCTTTTATTAGGCGTGACATACGAGGGAATTATTGTCTTCCAAGCAGCGACGTGGTTCTACAAACAGAGCTTATTAAAGAAAACAGAGCTGTATGTTTGTGGTGCCCCGCAGCACTGGCCTCTCCGCGAGATGACGACCAGGGAACCAGCAACACAGAAGACTTGGCTTGTCTGCCACGAGAGTGATGGCCTCATTTTTCACATCGACACCTTGTGTGTGTGTGTTTTTGTGTGTGTGTGGGGGGGGGGGGGGAGGGGGGTTTGCGATTCTCAAAGCTACTGGGTGTGGAGAGCGTGCCGTGTTAAATATTTGCTTTAAAGGAGGACGGGGAGGAGGGCAGGGGGGTGGTGTGGCGGAGGGGAGGGAGAATGGTTTATGGGGGGGGGGGGGATCTGCCTTTTGTAAATTCTCTAAATTAATAAGTTGGCCGTGTAGCAGAGTCGTGTGGACCACAGGAAGATGCGCCCGGGGGCTTTAGAGCAGTCTTAGTCTCTGTAAACAAGCAGACATGCCGGTTGCTTCTCCGTGTCCTGAGGTAGTAGGGGGTGGGGGGTTGGAAAGGGGGGGGGGGGGGGATGGATCTCCCAACAGAAACAATGGAGAAGGGACTGGAACCCGTAGCGTCTAACACTAACATGGCAGCGAGTCAGGCTTCGGCACCGCCCGGGATCTTCTTCACGCAAACAGACAAATGTGTTTCCATTGTCCTCTTTATCTTGCGAGGACTCTTAAAAAGGGTGCTGGTGAGGGGGGGGGGGAGGGAGGGGGGGGGGACGGGGACGGGGACGTTTCGTTGTCAGGGACTCTGGCTGGCTGTGATGGTGTCGTCCTCACAACCAGCCCACCCTTGACAGGGACGGACGTGTCGTCCTCACAGGGGAGCTGCTCTGAGGTGACCCCCCCCCCCCGCCCCCCCCGGAGGACGTGTCGTCGAGGTGGGCCCGCCGGCCATGAGCTCCGTGAGATCCGCCAAGCCCCCGCCAAGCCCCCGCCACTCCCCAGGCAGCAGGCACGGCTCCGGACACCCAGATCCTGAGGAGAACCAGGAGGACCCCGGGGATGAGAGGGGGCAGAGGGACCCGCTGTCCCATGAACAGCCCTCTGCCGTCGGCAGGAACGGTGAGTCGGGGCTCCTGGCTTCCATTCGCCTCGTCGAGTGCATCCATCTTGTATTTTCCATTGCTCGCTCTGGTTCCACGTCCACACCCTCTACTGCTTCTGAGTTCAGCGCCGGCCCATATGGACCGCAGGCCGCTTTGGGGAGTTGGTCGTGTTATGGCAAGGGAGTATGTTAATTGTAATAATCTGTTCATTTTTAGATAGATAGATAGATTTGTGTTGCGAGCGAGTCCAAAAGCACTCCCAAAGATGGATTGCGTTGTCTCCATCGATCACGAAAGCGAGTGATCAAACATGCGAAACTCACTTTCAGTTCTGTTGCAAAAAAAAAAACCTGATTCCTATTTTTATTCGTAACCTACAATAACACAGTTTCTTCAACACACAGTCACTTAGCTGTGTAATCCTAGCCAACGTACATACATACCAGGTAAACAGGTAAGTATGCGAGCCAGTGTTGCCAAGTCAGTCCCCTGGCCAGATAAAACAAAAAAAGTTTGAAAGTTATATTAAAACCGTCTGAGCTTTAATCTTTTCCAAAGCATCCCTGCGCTCCGCTTTGCAACTTCTTAGCCCCTAATCAAGCCAGCTTTAAATGCCACGAGCATCACAGGGGCTGAAGACGGAAGTATTTGAGGAATCTGGTGAATTGAATCGGTATTTTTAGAGTGATGTATTCCCCTCGGAGTCCCTTGCGAACGGCGAGAGAAATGCAACGTTTCCCGCTTCACTCACAGAGCGCGCTGAAGCTTTTTTTCCATGATGTCATGCGCGGCGCGCCGATGAGAGTAATTGAAGAGGCGGATGAACACGAGCTGGAATCTCCTCAAACTTCGGCCCCTTTGTCTCATGCCTTTCTTCTTCCTGTCTTCCTTGCGCTCTTCTCCTCACACCTGGTTGTTTCAAATCTCCCCCCTAAGAAAGGGGCGAGGGCCAACGAAACTGAACAAGAAAAACAGCAGCGCTCCTCCGAACGGCGTCTCCGGACTTGGCGCCTTTTTTTTTTTGAATTTGCACACGCATGTCACAGCGATAACGGCTTCATCCTTACTTCATCGAAAGAAACAAAAAAAAAAACGATTCCAGAAAACCATTTAGCCGAAAAGGCATTTGACACGTGGAGTAGGAATCCAGTTGACCAGTTTGATTGGTGGCTGTAGGACGTTTATAGGCCGACCCAGTTTTACTGCCGTCTGCCCAGATCCTCACACCTATTTAACAGCAACGAGGCATGAAGGCATGAAGCCCACAGCTCCTTAGGAGCATTCGCGGGGCACGCGATGCACAACCTGCTTGTCTGCCTGGGGGCATGGGTGAATGTATGTGCGTGTGTGTGTGTCTGTGTCTGTGAGTTAGTGCGTGTGGGCAGTGTCTATGAGCACAAGCCTGCAAGGGGCATGTGCGTGCGTTTGTGTCTGTGAGTGCACGTGTGTGCGCGCGTCTGTCTGTGAGCGTGTGCGTTTGTGGTTAGATGTGTGTGTGTGTGTGTGCATGCCTGTGTGTGTGTCGTGTGGGGATCTCTGCACACAGATGGATGAGCGTGCGTGTCTGCATTTCTGAGTGTGTATGTGTGTGTTAAAGTGAGCACAGTAGTGTTCTGGCTTCCTGCCAAAGCCAGCGTCCTGAGGACTAATGTGTTCCCCCTGAGTAGTGGTGTAAAGGAAGACTCCTCACATGTGATGAGGCAGGGCGTTTACAGCCCTGGAAGGCACACACACAGCCAGAAACAGACCCCTGGGGCCGGTGGCTACCCCCGATTTTGATTTCGGTCAATGGGAGGAGAGTCGTCGTCGTGACCTGGAGTGTTCAGGTCAGGCTGTGAGACGGTCCTCTTAGTCCTCTTCGTCTTCATGTCCGTGTTCAGGTCAGTCTGTTAGCGATTTCTCCGTGGCTTTTGTTCTCTCTCTATCCGGTGTTCATGTCACTCTTCATGTTGGTGTTCAGCTTAGTCTGTTGAGAAGTTTTCCAAGTCTGTTTCTGTTCATGTTGGTGTTCAGGTTAGTCTGTGAAGAAGCTCTTCTTCTTTCTCGTCCTGTTGGTGGCCATTTTAGTTCCTGGAGAACGTAGCCAGTTTTCCGGTTGCTCTGTGACTTGCTGTTGCTGAAGATGGGGCCCCTCCTCGAGGAGGAGAGAGGCCATATGATGGCAGCACGAACACGCAGTTGCAAAGCCAGACTGTAAACGCTAAGAGGTATGAAATAATTGCTTCCAAGAAAAACGCTGTGTGCATTTAGAAAAAAAAAGAAACAGGAAAACTAAGAACAGAGAATCGATCCAAAAAGAATGAGACAAGTGGAAAGGTCAGTTAGCCAGATCTGCCAGCTGACAATTTAGAAATAAGTTATTGAATGAAATTCAATTATTAGATGTAATAAAAAGATTTACAGTTAACATTTAAACTATCCTTCACGCCGGATTGTAGATGGGCAACTGATAAGAGTGCTTTAATTCAGCTGATACCTTCATCCAAAGAGACCCGAACCTCCGACCTTTTGATCTGCAGTCAAATGCTCTAACCACTGAGCTATTCCCACTGTGGAGCAACATGCCATCTGTAGCTGCCCCCCCCCAACGTGCAATCAAATCTCACTGGCCTCACATCAAACATGCTGATTGGCCAGCGTTCCGGTTACCAATTTGTTCGGTGGTTCAGCGCGAAGGTAATTCTTCACAGGGGTCTCATGAGAGAGCAGATCGCAGATTTTACCTGATAGAAATCTGGGAAAAAGGACGGTATATTATATATTTTCTGTTTCACATTTGGCCAAAAATGAAGAGGAGTTTGAGAGGAGGCTCGGGAGTCATGGAGGGAGAGAGGCTGCTTGGCTCTGGAGCGCTCCCCAACACCTGCAGTAAACCAGCCCGTTACTGGCTCCGGGGAGCATTCCGTGCGGCACCTTCTCCCCCGCCCCCGCCTTTCATGTGGATTCCACGCTGATTGGGTGGCTGCCGCCATCATGAGATTACACGCATCTGGAGCTGATTGGCCGGTGAAACCTGCCGAGTAGATCACTTGATCACTTGATCACTGAGGGGGCTTTCGGGAGATCCAGGTAGATCGAGGTGTCCCCCTCTGCCCGCTGGGATGAGAAGGAGGGATGAATGGGATTCAATGCGATTCATCCACCGTTATAACTGCCATCCTCAAGATGGCAGTTGAGTGGAATGATTCATTTGGAGTCAGCCGTTATTAAAAGGATTGTGACTCGTCCATGTGATTCAGTGTTCTTTTGGATGAGCCGATGTGTTCCAGTACCACATTAGAGGAGTCCTGCGCTGAAGTTATACGGTTGACAAAACCAGTTCCACAAACCTCATCGTCTCAAAATGCTGTGCCCTGTGCACCGCGGACACTCTACAACCCAAGCTAACACACGTGCATACAACAGAGGAGAAAACCAAACATTTCGACCGGCCAATGATGATAGAAACAGTCCGTCCAGGATTATTTCTTGGCCAATGTGTTAATCTTCCAACTTTTTATTCCTCAGAACCGTATGACAGATATCATGATCAGGATAACAGGCAAACACAACAGCCGCTTCCAGCATTTTCTCATTAGGCAGCAGGTGGAATGTGCTGCTC